>NW_022156723.1:432646-603552 GCF_004355905.1 Pyricularia grisea | reverse complement strand
AAACAGAACCTGTACGAAAGTGTTTGAAGTCATCTGAACGCAGCATTGAATATACAGGCTTAGCTAGCAGTAAAAGCTTGAGAAGCAGAAGGAACCTACATAGAGGCTCAAGAGACAGTCCATTAATGAAATGACTGCATTATTGAGCTACGACCAATGAAGAAGACCAAATGTTTCAAAACAGAAAGTCTTCGTTTTGTTGGCCACTAGCCGTTCCTTTTCTTTTCTTGGGCAGAGACTAAATCTTTCTATATTCTTATGACACCGATTTCGTGTGTGTTGATAGAAAAATCACTCATTCTTTTCTAAAAACTGGCGTAAAATCTGAGCCTCTGTAAATAATATATGTACCCAAGACAGTCAGTATTAAATGGACAAGCTGTTAAGCATTCTACTAATACACGTAAGAAAGGTAATTGCGGTCAAGAGTCCCTGGAGGCTCGTTTCCTAAGATCTGCTACCCCTCCATAATGACCTCGGTTCTCCATTGATACGCTAAAACTCTATCACTAATGCCCAAAACAGAAGATAACTGGGGATTTTGGATCCGGAAATGTGCGTGCGCCATCCACACTTGCTCAGGATTCGGAACGGTGCTCTCGGTGCCGGTTCCTGCTGGCTCGTTCAGAATTGGCTTTTTAGGATCTCCACCAAGACTGCTTTTGTAGCAAAAACGATTTGCTACTGATTTGCGATCACTTTCGGCTTTTGACGAATGGGGTTCTTGTATGTGGCTCATGGTTACCAGGCGCGGTAGGGGAACCGCAAGCTGAAGCTAAGTTCTGCATTGCAGCATTCTAGCACCAGGAAGTCACCAATGCTGGCGCCGATTCGTTGTCTGTATCAATTCTCAGTCAACAAGCGTGGCATAGGTGATGGCATCTTATCAGTAACAAAGCATTGCATAGCAATGGTGCTTTGTTTGCGACCTCTGGGGGTTAATTATTGGTTAGCCTTCGCAGCCACTTGCGGCTGCTGTGCTGAGCAATTTGGGATGTGGGGTAATCTTTTGGAGACACTTTTAGCTGTAGCGCTTGGAAATCAGGGGGTGTAAATAGTCTTTACAGTCAGTTTTGACTGATGAACTTAAAGATTTCGGGGGCGTGCTCAGCCTCTGTTTGACCAGTTGAGGCTTTTATTAAGACGCATAGCCCATAGACACGCAAAAAGATGCTGAAGAAGTTTGGCGCATTCGTTGGCCTGATATAAATCGACGAGAATTTATCGATTTATGATACATTAGTAGACATAGTTCTTCAGTAGGTAGCTTTGCTTCTGGTACAGTTTCGAGCAAATTCATCTTCCGTTTTCACCACAGAAATTCGATATTTGAAGCATGAAGACGGTTCGACAACTCGTTGGGTCTACTCGGGGGAAGATTCGGGTGCATAGTAAGGCACAGTCCCGCCTAGCAAAAATTGAACATTTTGCATCAATCAAGTCCTCGCTATGGTATTTATCTGTGCATATGTACCGATTGCTTGCCAGGCAAGCATTGCCAGCAGGCATATGCTTAAGAAGGCGGCCCGACCTCCTATTCATCCAACCATGTTCATTGGGGAAGCAATCTGTCCGATTAAACAATTGTGTGAATGGAAGCTTTGGTACCAGCTAGGCGAGTTGTACTGAAGGCACGCTGGCCAACCGTTGAAGGTCACGGGTACCTCTGTTTTATCTCTGGTGAAGGTATCAGCGTTATTGACGTCTCGGGAATAGGTTGATCTGAAATTCATTTCCTCGTAGGTTGGCTTTTCCGCGTTTCCTGGTGACTTTTATTCTGCGACCCACAGCCTTGCATGGCAGGCCAGCAAAAGAAAGAACTGCTTGAATGCAACAAGCTCGCTCGTTTCTGCCTGGGCCACGATTATAGATACTTGCTCAACTACCTTAACTGCGACACTTACATGGTTCACAGATTTGCGACCATTCCAAAACAGCCAGATTAGATAAAGCAAGGGTATCCTGGCACCAGCAACCATATACAATACTACCTCGCAACAGCCATAACGCCACGACGTTCTTAAACAAGGAATTCCCCATTTTTGGGAGGCTTTTGCAATTGGTTCGCCATTGTTAACGTCGTTAATAGCAGAAACAAGCTGGTTTTCGGTATACTGCTTCATTGGAGAATAAGGAATCAAAATCAGAAAAAAGTAAATTCAAAAACGAAAAATTCATCGAGATATTTATAAAATAATACGAATGGTAAAAATAACAACGTGTTTATTTTTGGGTGTCGGTCAGGGGGTATGCAACGTTATTCATTGCGTTGCAAATAAAAACGATGCAAATGGCACACGTGATGCGAACTGCAGGTGGTGTGCGAATCTCGGGTGGTAGCAAAATTTCTAAAGTTGGGTCTGTGCGAGTAAAATCACGTGCTACGTTCTGGTTTGTGGGCGCTGTAAAAGTATCCACTTACGGGTGTGATCTGTACGGGTTAAATAACCACACCCTATACAAAACTATCCGGTCCCAGATACCTATCGCACGGCTGGCACAGGCAAATTCCTTCCCATGCCACATAACAAACAAGCCCAAAACAGCAAAGCAAGGACAATACCCTGTCTTTGTTTTGGTTGCCTATAACCTCGACACTCTGTCTAACAAGGTGAATCAAGCGACCAAACCCGGTGTTCTTCCACTCCCTGGCGGAAACAAGTAGTTCAAGACCTTCCACCAACTTTTCGAACAACAGAGGGTCAATCCTTGCATCCTAAGGATTCAACTTGCAGACTCGCAGTGTGTTTTATCCCAGCGGTTGGAGTGAAATGTACTTCATGAGTGTTTATGCAGCTGGCACATCCCAATACATCGCAGACATGTGAGACGAAAGATGAAAATCTAGTGGCTGAGAACCCTTTTTGTGTTTAAAATAGGGCATTCTTTTCGAGGTATTTTTGCATCTATTATGCAAATCTGGATCTTTCCTCCCTTTCATCTATTAAGTGTTATACAAACTTTGGCATCGGACAAAATTAAAATGAATCAGGTTTGCTGATAACTTTCCAAGATAAACCTATTTCCTTGCCTTCTCCATCTTTTGTAACGATGTGTTCATACCGCTTTGGAAACGAAAATCCTATTCTCTGAATCATGCAGACTAGAGGCTCTCCTTCTCTTGAATACAATCTAATTGTACAACAATCTTTGACAAGTGGCCTNGTCCTACTATCATCTTGTCCTGGTACAGCTTGTCCTATTACAGCTTGTCCTACTACAGCTTGTCCTGGTACAGCTTGTCCTATTACAGCTTGTCCTACTACAGCTTGTCCTGGTACAGCTTGTCCTATTACAGCTTGTCCTACTACAGCTTGTCCTGGTACAGCTTGTCCTATTACAGCTTGTCCTACTACAGCTTGTCCTACTACAGCTTGTCCTATTACATTTTGTCCTGGTACAGCTTGTCCTACTACAGCTTGTCCTATTACAGCTTGTCCTACTACAGCTTGTCCTGGTACAGCTGGTCCTACTACAGACTTTGCTCGGTGTTCTTGATGGACAATACAACAAGCACTTCGACACCAAACTTATCATAGACTGCAGGTTTGAATACGAATATCATGGCGGGCACATCATCGGTGCTATCAACTACAGCGATAAAACCATGCTGATCACGCAACTTTTCGGTAGTCCTGTTAGGGGCCGAACACTCATTATCTTTCATTGCGAATATTCAGTTTACCGTGCATCTTTGATGGCTCGCCATGTGCGCGCTGCGGACCGCATGGCCAACTACGAGCATTATCCCCAGCTTGATTATCCAGAGATTTACATTCTCGAGGGCGGCTACAGCCTTTTTTTCAAAGAGTATCGCAATAGGTGCTACCCACAGACCTACGTCGAAATGGGCGCCCCCGAGCACAAGCTCACATGCGAGCGTGAGCTGGGCCGTCTGCGACAGAAGCGCAAAGGTTCAAAGACTGGTGTTTTGGATATTGCAAAATACGGCCCTTTGTGCATATCAGGGGCCAGCCAGTCCCCAGGGGCCGGTTCCGAGTTGGAGAGGAGCGCGAGACCACCACGATCCAATTTGCGTCATTAAAAGTGTAGCTATTTCAACCACCATCGACTACACAAGCGCCAGCCCTATCACATTGTTTGGTTCAAGCGCGGAGCACTGAATTCAAAGACTGGATCGCTACTGAGGAGCTCCGGATGCTTCAACACTGAAATTTTGTGTAAAATGTATAGTTAGGAGCAAAACCATCTTCCTTCCGTCAACATTCATCGCTTTTCCATATCTGCCTCATATGGTGCCCGTTAGAGCCGTGTTCTTGTCGCAAACGCAGTCGCCCTCTAGCCGAGCGACTTTAAGTCTACTTCACAAATTAAGTTTTGCAGTGGGGCGTTTAGTCTTCGTAGCTTTGACGTCTTGGGGGTGTATCCCCGCCCGAACATGGGATTCAGTAGAAAACTCCTGTACATTTAGGCAATTCCATCTCTGGTGCGTTTTGCACCCAATTTAGAACACGCTTAGGCAGCATTGTCGCTCCAACATTCAAAAGATTGCATGTTTGTGCCGGAAACGAAAGACAGATTTGCTTCCAACTGTATAATCTTTGATGTGTGGGCGGACCCAATGCTACCTGTGTGTATTTGTCAGAATAGATAAAGGCCCAAATCTTGCTGCATAATAGCTGAAGTTTTGATGTCACGGCCCACCCAAAGTTGGCTGGCGCAAGTGCGAATAAGCTTTGGAAAGAAGACGCCACGAAACTGATTCTCTCGGTCAAGAATCCGTTTTCGTCAACATTTACGGGTCGACTTAACGGCCCGTTTAGGCTGTTTTGCACCGTCAAAAGAGCCGCAGAAAGAATGAAAAATGATAAACTTGACATTGACCATATCACTTCTAAAAGCAATTGATTATTAGAAGCAGGTGATTCTTTTCCAAAGCATGTGTCTCACTCCTACAATAACTGGGCTTATTAGCAAAATAATGAAAGGTCGTAAGATCGTTCTCCATCGCTTGTTCCTAGCTCTCTATGTCTTTCTCGCGATGCGTACAACGCAAGCTTCCTCGAGAACCAAGTCTCGCATTTCAAAGATCACGGCTCGAAACATAACCAACTCAGGCATCTGTGCGCCTAATGTATCCTCGTTTGGGTCTTTCCCAACAGGCATAGGCTTTCTGGCTAACTTGGAAGACTGTGAATGTCTTCGCCATAAAATAAACCAAGAAGCAAATTCTGGAACCGAATGTCAAAGTTTGTTGTCGCGTCCTTACCAAAACAACGCATTCCAATCGAGTAATGAGCTATTATGTGGTACCTGTCAGCTGTCTTTGCGAACTACACGGCTACGAGCTATTGAAATAGAAGACCAGGAATTGGCACCAAGATTCTGGATTGGCTATCATGATATGGTATACATTATGGATAATGCAATGAAAGATTTCGAATCGACTAATAAGACTGGAGTTCTAAGTGGCGGAGAAATCGTTGGCTGCAAGTATGAAAGTCGATTTTATAGCTGGGATTGGCTTTTACATCGGGACGATATGGATGCAAATAGTCTTGGTTTTCCTACCACACCAACACCTATTTGAAGACTGCAGAAGGTTAGCTTAGGCTTGTTTGGTTAAACTTCAGGTCAGGTCATGGCAGCCACTGAGAACAACTGCAAAGAACACAAAATTGCTACTTGTCTCTCTAACAGTAACCCAACGTACGGCCTCAGACTTGGACCTTTTTTCCATGGGCCTAGGGGGACCAGGCTATACGACTGGAGAGCAGCTAGAATTAAAGAAGGGATGGAATATAAATAGAGGTGCAGCGCACCAGAGGGATATCAGTGCCTAAGCAGAGCGCAAACAGACCACGTCACGGCGTCGGCTTGCACGGTGGCGTTTGGGACAGGGTTATCATTAACTTTCGACAAATACTTTAGTTTGGTTGAAGCTTTTTCCCGAGCCTGTTACCTGCAGCGACTTTCGGTATGGAATGGGGCTTGCTCCCAACGTCAGGTGCCCTCATGACATTTAACTATTCCAAGGCCAGAATCTCTAGACACTTGGCAATCCACACACATAAAAAAAGAAAGCATCTCAAAGTAGGGACAGGGATGACAGTGGCCTCGAAGAAGAGGGCGGAAGAACAGCTGTTGGAGCATACGTAGAAGTAATGACGAGTAATTATCAATTTAAAATTGTCCGCCGAGCACCTGGACTCCCTTACAGTTAAGTATCATACCTGGTGCCGCTTGTCTTTTCTGAGATCAGGCCCGTGCTTCAGAGTCTCACTTTCCGTACATTTGACAACAATAGAGTGTCCTGTCGTTACCGCACATTTGAGGCAGTAGAACAGGTTAAAGCCTATTTGATACATGCTGGCTGTTTTTGCTTGATCTGTCGAAGTGAATTTCCACACCTCAAGCAATCAACTCTAACCAACAGAACCGGAGCAGCAGCGTGCCGGCATCGATAACTTCAAAGTCCCGGTTAACAGATAACTCGATGATGAAGTTTTGAATGATAGCAGGGACAGTCTGCTAGTATATTTACATAACACCTTTGCAATATATCGCTCTCTCTCTCTCTCTCTTCTATTAGACGAACTCATGCAAAGTTTCCTGCTCCGTACATCCAAACACAGATGCTGTTGTCATGGAGGGCAAGGGGATATCGTCTGAAGGCGAGGAATATTATTGTTGTTTATTGGGCCCTCGTGGGCCGGTTTTGGAATGCCTATTCTCTTTATTCTTGGTATGCAGCTCTTCTAAGAGAACTGACTTCTCCTGGTAAAATACTGCTGGTAGAATAGCATCGGATACCTTCTCTTCCATTGATACCATTACAGCTTGGCCTCACCGCTGTCCCCTTGTAGTCTAACATATTTTCATGCCAACGTATAGACCGCATTCACTCTAAAGGGAAACGTACATGGGAGATCAGTAAATGAATGCTGTAAATTGTCAAAGGAGATATATTTTTCGGTCTCTCCCGTCTTTTCTAGCTGCTTAGAGTATAGTACGCCAAGATTCGCCCGGCCAGGGCTGCTGTAGATCTCATCGATAAGTTAACGATCAATGCGAGACCCTGCTTTTAGCGCCACAACCCGCGTTAGTCCACCATGCTTTAAAATCAGCACAGACGGCATAGACCATTACCACACCTATTCCCTCTCATTCGTCTCAGGGTACGATGTTTGTAGCGATGAGACAGCCGAATCTGGATCTTCCTTCGCCTTGTTGAGTAGACTCAATTAGCGTCAGGTAGTCCGTACATTTTAAATATCCAATCTATGTAGTTACTGAAAGCGGAGGATATATTTGCTCCAACCGTATCATAAGGATTGAAATAGGTTGTCTGCTTGCTCTTCATTTTATATGTTTTGCATATCCATGGCGTAATGAGCCTGTAGTTGCATGAAGCATGGCTCAATACAGTGGCAGCCTCTCCAAACTCTAGTTTTGCTCTCGTAGTGCTCATGTGAGCTTTGTCGAGGGTATGCCCTTGTCGCTTGTGCAGTATTTTATGGAGCGCCTTGTGATACCAGGGTTCGATTGTAACTTTCTGTGACCCGAAGTTACTCTAATGCGGCTGCACAACGTTTGATATATTTCCTTGGAAGGCCATGACTCGATCTTATACTTGCAAGGCTCGCTGTTTCTCAAGAACACGATTCTTTTGTGCGCGAATTCGCTCATTATTGTTGATAAGCGCTTTGTTAATGACACGCACCCGGGTTGCTACTTAACGCGTCTTACATACCAAGTCAACTCTCAACAGCCAAAACTGCTCTGCGGACCTTCCTGGCCTGGGACCCGTGCAGATGCGAAGAAAGTGCCAGCCAATAGGACCAATGCCCAAACTTAGTCGTGTTTCAGCCAAAACTAGCCCTAGGCTGTGATAAATTGAATTTTATACTTCGTCACTCTGCCAGCATGTTTTGTATCAGGTGCTTTCCTGGTCGATTCGTCATGGAGCCCTCCCTGCATACCTGGTTGGGCAGCTTAACTGCTCACCTGTTTACTGCAAAACAGCTTCACATGCTTGAAATTGCTGTCAGCATGATAAAGACCAAGTACCCTTCCTTCGAAGTTGCGCCATCGCCGCAAAGGATATATCCAGACCTTGATTATTTCAACGATATGCAGATTGTAACAGCCTGCTCTGCGCAACAGCCATCAAAGCTCACGGAAATAGTTGTTCCTGTTTTGCACGAATATCTGAGCCCAGATGCAGCTATAAATTCAAGAATGTTTCAAGACTATGTTGAGCTTCTATCATATTCTTTACCTAACGAATACTTTATTGAAGATCCTCGAGGCAGACATGCCAACTCAAGCGTGCCAGAGTTTATTACACAAGAGCGCATCAACGATACGATATTATGGCCTTTTTTCAAAGGTGATGAGCACGCCCTTGCTGTAGTATATCCAGATGCAATCCACTGGCTCTCATGGAATGACCACGCAGTTCCTGATGAAGTCCTAGGCTCTGCGAAGACGCTCCGAAGGCGCTCACTCCCCCTCATAAAGCTGCAGCCTCAGGCGGTAGAGCCAGAAAGCTCTGGCTGGATGGTTTTACATGCCATGCAACGAATCCTGGCTGGTCATCCAGTTGTGGACTTTTCAGACCTCACAGCACCAGCCCGGGAAACAGCGCTAACTCGTTTCAGGTGTGAGGTTCTGGCAGCGACCCGAGCTAGGACACTAAAGCCAACCGAAGAAGACTTCGCGAACTTGATACATGACGTTGATCGAACAGAGTTTTTTGACAATGCCATGTACGCCATGGATGACATGTTCGTAACTGATCACAATCACAACTCTCCAAATGTCATTGAGCCAGTCAGCGGCCACATGGTTGACAATACCCTTTTAGTGGCACAAGATGTCTCAGAAGATCGCCATGGCGCTCTGGCTGTACAAAATGTTTCGGAAATTCTTCAAGATTCTTCTTTGTCCTGCTCCAGCCAAGACGCTCCAGAAATCCGACCTAGTTGCCGCAGGTCGCGCCGACCGGCTCAAATATTGGACTACAGAAGAATTATTCTGAGAAACATTAGCAAAGCCGTGCAGTGTTATCGATCCACACATGTAAACACTAATATGAGCGTCCCACTCCTGTGGTCTATATTGGAAGGGGATCCGCCTCAATCTGAATTCCTTCGGCGATATACTTTGATATTGTTTTACATGAAGATGAGTCAACTTGACGATGCTGGCGTCAAGAGGGAACTGGCAAAAACTGGGAATGGGAAGTTTTGCATCAGGAACAACAATTCTATACGCAGGATGAGAAAAAAACAAGAAGAAGGGAAAGCATGGTCTGATCTATGCGACTTGAAGAGTCACTGGGGTCTAGAAAGGTATACACTTCTGTCTGCTGTGCCCGAGGACACTCAAGAAGCGCCAATACGAGAGATGACCGAGGGGATTCAATCGCAAAACTCAGTACTGCTACAAAGCCTAAACGACGCCAGACGGCTCTGCGCCGCATTGCTCAATGAAAGACTACCCAACTGTCTTTTGATCGATAATTATAGCTACAAGGAGAGTCAACTTAGCAATCACGACATCAAATTATCGTTCAAGGCGTTTTTAAGTTTGGACCCAAATCAGCCAGTACAGATCCCTAGGTTCTAAGGGGAACCCTCCCCTCATATTCTTCTAAGGTTTTGGCCCAGAATGGAGCTTCTTGAATTTAATGAGCCATTATTCCTTATCTTTGGAGTAGTCGCACAAAATGACGAACAGGGCTGTCTATGAACCCTTGAAGACTTGGCTTTTGATCATATCTGCGGCAGAAGCAGAAGTGGATCGGCTGTTGTTGCAGATCCTGACATCATCAGAGAGCTCGCTCGTTCTCGTTGCCAGCGATTGGCGACAACGGTGCTGACATTGCTTGCTGACATTACTAACGGGGAACGGGAACTGATGCGGGTGGTCACTAGGCTAGCAAGCGTAATGGCTGGTTTGTTTTTAACAGGTAAATAAAAAGAATGGAGATCTCTCGACCAAAGAAACATGACCACGACTGTTGATGCCTGCATTCGTGGCAAACATGATAACAATCGTTCTTCGGCCTTTGAGGAAATGACATGACAGTTGCCTCCACTTGCGTGTGCGTAAGTGACCAAACGGCTAATAATTCTCCATGTCACGGTAGAGTGTATCGTGATTCTAGCACAGTAACCAGTTCGAGGCGCAACAGACCTTCAATGTTGCTCATGATTTTCCAAACGAGGATTATGGTGATAACAGCTTGCGCAATGTTGACTCTCGGGCAGGCTTATTGGCAATGGGGTTTGTGTGTCCAGACGATAGATTTGGCCTTCGGGGGTAACCTGGCGAACATGGGTTCTGGACATAGTGCCTGAGGCTGCATCCAAAACCTGACTTTGTGTTGCCGCAGCCCTATCCATACGTGAGATACTCAGAACAGTACCTTCCTGGCCTGGCATCCTTATAATACTGGCTGTTTACGGTCAAATATGCCCAACACTCGGCTGTGTCTGCACCCATTATACTTATCCCAACTGGATGTCATCAATGACTTATTTTCTTCGCTGCTTATGCCATTCTGGACCCTTGCTAGCCCACCCATCCCAGTCTTGGGTCATTCTAATTTAGTCAATCGTGCTTGCCACTATTCAGCCACTGGGCATTTCCTCCAGGTTGTTGTGAGTGGGGATACCATTCAGATTGGGTGCCTCTGCTCACCAAAAAGGCTATAGTGCTAAAATCTGTTAACTTGTGGTGTGTTTCGTGGTGCCATTATTTTTTTTGGCTTACCGCGGGCCCACTGTCATGAATTCGTTCTCTTTCACCGTTCTTTCAAACCTTCCAACGTCCCCAGCGTCACTCTCCGACAGCGAAGTTTCATTTTTTACAGCAGAATTTTCGACTCTGCCCGCTCTTTTGCTGCCCTCACCTATAGAGCATTCGACTTTCGGTCAGCTACACTTACAAATATACCGGCGTTCGCTCCGAATTTAGAGCACACGTGCAGCACAAGGAAAGGAAAGGAAACGGTGGGCCAGGAAGGTTGAGCCTCTATAACTACGCCTTGTATACCTTCATCCCTGTCCACCATCCTTCACAATGCGCTTCCTGATTGCCGCCGCGGCCTGCATAGTGGTCACCACGAGCGTCCAGCCAAGAACATGGTCGCTGTTAGGCTGCGAGGCGACAGCCACGATAGCGGCTGTTCGTTATTTGTCCCCCGGGCCGTACCGTATACTAGAACCTGCACAGTATCTCCTGTAGGTCCGTTCTTGGTATGCTGGCAAGCAGCGCCTTGCCAGCATATATCGCCCTGGACATGGTATGGAGTGATATTCACCCGGATTCCATCGTCCACGGTCTCTACTGAATTAGGTCCTGTCGTGCAGAGTGGTAAAATCTGCGGCGCCAAATTCACAGACTCGCACCCAGGCAGTGTTGACTTGATCGCATGCAACAGCCTTGGGCTAGGTCTTGTAACTCTTGTAGATTTTAGACCAGGCTTTGTGTCGCCCTGTCTCTGCTGTTGCTGCAAAGGTGGGGCCGAACCTTGTCCATCTGTTCAAAGACCCAATTACTACTTTTGCTATCAAGACGGATTGGGTCTTTAATGGTCTGTTTTAGGAATCTCGACGTCAAGTTCGGTTAGATTTCCCAATAGAACTTTTGGTACAGGATCGGAAATTTCCCAAGTGCATGTATGTATCCACGGCATGTAAGCCTTCGCGCCTGATTTCAGGATCTCCGGGCTTGCACAAGCTTGGCGGCCACGTTTGATCCAGGGTTGTTGCTCAGGGTCGGGCGCCTTCTAAGAGCTATCTGTCATACACCACGCCCTTCTCACTTTCCCTACAGTCTGTCAATCCCACTGGTACCAAGCGCCCGCGCCATTCCTCAATGATGTAAGGTCAGGGTACCGTGCTTGTCATTCAGCTTGATGGGGGCGTGTGGTGTAGGCGACTTTTAGCTATCTTGGGGTGGCTAAGCATTTTGGTGACAGAAGAATCCGCCACCGCAACTACTATGCCGGGCAGGGACTGCTCGAGTTGCGCCACTGGATTGGGTACTGTAACCTTTGGCCACTTTCTTGCTTGTTTGGTTGGAAAGTCCGCTCTATATAACCTAACTTTTGCCGCGCTACAGTCGTGAATGGTAGTCAGCTCTATAAATGCCGATTATGGTGAATACTGACTTCGTCTCTGGTCACAGCGGCTTTACCATGCAGGCAGACAAAATACGATGTCCTGTCTAACAGCCTCCAGCATGACGGTTCTACCTTTCAAGTGTGGCATCGTCAGGCCCAAACTGGCACTAGCGCCTGAGCGGTCACAACTGCTAGAAGGTAGGTCTAGCCATCAAATGATGCAACCAACTCATATATTGCCAAGACTGAGATCTAAGCCACAAAACTGCAAAACAGTCGAGGACCATTTTGAAGTCGCCGGCCCCACTCCGTTCTTCCCCTTTTAGTGCAAATGCAAACAAGATCATTCCTCATACAGAAGGCAGAGATGTCCACTTTGTCCCTATCAAGGAAGCAACTTTTGAACATGCAAGCACACATGAGGTAAAGTCAGTAATAATTAGTCACTTGTCTAAACTTGTTACATTACACGTAAATTCTCATGTTGCCCAGTAGACGACTTTGTACCAAGCTTTCTCTCACAGATTACAGCCTTACTTTCAACTTTTCTTAACCACAATGGCAAGCATAGACCCTACCAGAGCTCTGTGCTTCATCATTGAGGAGAACTTTGACCAAAAGCAACTGCTGCGGGAGAAGTGTGCTATCATTGAAGCTCTACAAAACCAAGTTCACGAACTCCAGCTCGGTAATGAACTCCAGTATCAGACGATCCGTACCCAGCACAAAATAATCGATGGATATCAGGCTGCAGAGACGAGAGATAAAGCATTACAGAATTCCAGAAGTGTTGAATCTCTTAATTTGGAAAGCAACAGCCTTGGCTCTGCCTGACTCTGGCCGCTTTCGCACTCCACGGCGCTGTGCTGTTTCGATGGAGTGAACGACAGTTGGGGTGACCCAGTACAAACTAGCTGGTCTATCCTCGCTAGTCCTTGGAGGCTACCCCTGGCGCTTGTTTATTCACAGTTAGGCCCTTTGTTGATCTCTTTGTGGCGCATTCATTGTCTTGATTCTCCTTTGACCTTTGTGTTTGTTTGTCATCACTCAGATTCTACCTAGACCCATCAGTCCTACTTCTTCTATTCTCTGAGCTCAACTCTGTACCGCCGAGTCCCTGTTGCCGTTGATTTGATGATAGGGTGTCCTATCGTGACCGCCCATTTGAGGCAATGGAACAGGTTAACCCCTATTCAATACATGCAGACTGTTTTTGCTTCATCTATTGAAATGACCTCTGTCCATCTTTGAGCACCTCAAGCAAGCAAATCTAGCGACTAAGGCTGGAGCGCGGCGTCCCAGCGTCGATATCCTAGAAGCTTTGGTCAACAAATGGCTCCATGATAAATTTCTGAATTGAAGCGGCAACAGCCTACTGGCAATCTAACGCGCGTCGAACCCAACACACTAGTCTGGTAGCCACCACCGTCAAGTTAAGCGGACCCTTCAGTTGCCAGAGATATATTATCACATGAGACTTTGGCAGTACATTGGAGCAAATGCTTCTTCCGCCTTCAATACAGACATTCAATCTTCAAAATGTGGGGACAGCCTAGGGCTACTTGAGGCTACTTGACAAAATGTCGGAAGAATTAGATTCGGCCACATAATAGCTGCAAACATCCACTTGTTGCTCTGTTCAGCCATCTGCCAAAGTCCCTCGAAGTAGCTGTGTGTGCTCCACCTGGTCGCCTAAACGAGGATCCGCTGCAGCAGTGCGAGCGGGCTAGCATGTTACTGAGCTGGACTGGTTAATTAGAGGTTTCAGGGTTCATCGGCTTGGGCAAATGCTTATGCAGTCAAAAGCCAGCATCGATTGGCACTTTATGGGGCAGATACGGAAAATCGATGTGTCTTGACGAAAGGAACATAGTTTTGCTCTCAACTGTATATTGTTTCATCTCTTCTGTCAGAAACACCGATGCGCATAGCGTCTTTCTTTTTCGGATCTCGTAGGCCGCCAGTCCTACATGACGCTCCATATCCGTATTCTTGGTATGCAGCGCGTGCTGCTATCTTGCGAGGTCTGCTGGTGGTAGAATAGCACTGGACACTTTTCTTGGACTGATATTAGGCCGTTAGATCATTTGCCTTGATTGTACCGGTTTGTCCTTAACGGTGTTGACGACTGGATTCTTAATACAAGGCCCACAATACTGAATTCCCTCCGCAGTAGCGCCGTTAACTGGAACGTTTTCCATTCGATGGGGCTTTTCGTTCATATTTGATTAGCTCCTAATACATATTGCAGCAAAAGTATCGGCTATAACGACCTTGATTGGGACTCACTGATTACTCAACTGTCGATTTCGGTGTGACTACTGCGTGGATAATTATGCAGCTTCGACGACACACATATGGACTTTGCAACGTATCCTATACTTGAACGCTCGAGTACCCTCATGTTGCATTTGGCCCAAAATCAGTTCTACAATCTTTTCCCACTTGACCCTGCCCACAGCAACCTATCGTTTAATTAGTGTCACATTCAGACCCCAAGTTTATTAGACCCCAACTAACTCCTGACCACGGACTGTATCCGCGTCGCTTCAAACTGAGGCCGATAAACTAGGTTCTTTGCTATGCTCGCCCTCGCTGCTCAAAACTTTCATTCACATTATACATTGTAGCTCACACTAATTAATGTAAAATATGGAGTCTGACTGCATCTCTTGCTTAACAACATCGATTGACTCGCGCGGCCTAAAACCAATATCCTTGCGCAACCTTGCTCCCGAGGTCCACCACAACGACTTTAGATCCCCAAATTCGCCCCTTGATCTTCACAAACGAAAAACCTGAATAGAACATTGGGCCAATCTAAATGATGCCTCGGTATTCGAAAAAGCCGGAATTTCACGCATTGCCCTCATTTCATCCACCAGCTCCTTATCCATGGTTACTGTAAAGACGCACCCTCCGTTAGGATCCCCGGACCTGACAGACGCATACATAATGACAGCACCCCCCGTCAAGAAGCCGCCAAATAAATGCCGATACGTAATCAGCTTCCCGAAGCCAGAATAAAAGCTACTAACGTCCGCGGGCCTGTGATCAGTCACCAACATGCTCATCAGCGGATGCGGGCCCAGTCGCGAGCTAAGCTTGCCCTTATCGCGGACAGGTGCTGCCATAGCCGACAGACCGTCGACATACCTCGTTGCAACTGTCCGTCAGCGAGCGGATGTAGTATGCCAGCTTGCTCAACGAGGCTCTATCCACCACTTCAGCGACTGTTAGTGGGGGAACAGAGGCTGTGTCTGAAAAAGCGCAGCTCAGCGCATTGCGCATCAGTCTTTGGGCTAAAGGCGGACTATAAAGCCGCGGTCGTAGAGTGGCAGCCTTGCCCCGCCACAAAAGCGTGTCTTGCGAGGGCATGTACAAAGCAGCCCTCACTTTACTGAGAACACGCCAGGGATAGGCACACGGGGCATATTTCGATATCAGTCTACCGTTATCGAGCGTGGCGAACCGCTTTAGCTTGGCCGCCTTGCTTTTGGGGAGGTGGAGTAGTGCCACCTGCTGCTCGAGATGGGCCGCGGTGTCTCTGAGGTGCAAGCGGGTCATCGCCTAGCTTGTCATCCGGAACTTCGATAGTTAAGTTCGAAACGTCGAGGTTTGCGGGGTCAAATGATAGGAAGGGCGTCGAATTGAACATGGCTTCGCAATCCTCCAGCTGCATAAAGTGACTACATGCCATGGCATCCAACGCGTATTGATGAGCCTGGACGACTAAGCGTAAGCTGCCGACACAGAGGTGGGTCTTATATGTGGAGACGGTAGGTCTGTTCCCCGGGTCTGCCTGTTGATTACAGAAGACTCCGAAAAGTCACGCACCAGACTGCCCGATCTCTTGAGAACTTTTCCAAGATTGTCACAGTTAATGTTACCAGTCTCATCTTGAGCCATGACCATACGTCGAATCATTGCCGCCGCCGAATTGACCAGCGCATATCTTCGGGACACAACGAAAGCCCTGAACTTCTCAATGGATGCTAATAGGGCTGATTGCAGGGTTGATCCGTTTAAGGGCGTCCAATCATCTCTTTGGGGGAGCTTAGGTGGAAGGAAAAAATGATTCACCACATAGTCAAATGCAGTCTTGTTGGTTGTCATGTTGAACTAGTAGAATGTAAAGTCTTAGGCAGTAGTGAACTTTCTGAAAAAGAATTTGCAGATAGAAGGGGCTTGTTCTGGTGATTTCAGTTGTCAAAGTACAACAGCGGAATGGCAGAATTTATAGCAGGAGAAACGCATCAAAGAATAGCAGTCATCTTCTTCTAGCAAGTGAAATACTATTGATAGTGATAGTCTAGCAAAATTGCATTTACAAATAATCTCAAGACAGATAAGGACGCGGTGAGTGATTTGTCAAATTTGCCTTCTCGGCGACGGAACGAAAGCAGAGAGTCGTGAGACTCGATTTCGTTGGATACTAAATCTTCAAAGCTGATGAGTCGCTCAATTCAATTCTCCACATATAGTTGTAAATCTGAATTGCTGTAGTTGATAAGAAAATGCGAGAGCATTGGACGTTCGAGCCTGATTTTGTTTTCATCTCAAATAACTAGCACAGTAGCTGTCTTTAATAGAGCCCTAATACTGCGGTCCTGAACGTCTTGCTCTGATAGTTGAATTCATAGGCGGAATCCTCCAAAGTCATCGGGTATCAACATCAGATGATAGTATTCATCCCATTCATCTATAACTCGGCAGAGGGGTTGGGAAGGTTATAGTTATCACGTGTAGATTTTTTTTCATATGCAAGTTCCGCATATGCTTGCAGAGGAAAGAGAGGTACTTCTATACATCCTTGCTATGTTGCGAAGTAAACAAGTATTTTCGATGCTGAAATTCAAACTCTGATATAGCAACAAAAGCAAATGTAGAGCCGTCGGAGATCTGCAGATTTACTTCGCCGCTTTTACGCACGCACATGCGATTCAACTGCCAGAATTAGAATCTCCATCTCGATTTTTGAGCGATTATTGTCCTTACTGGACAGTGTCGACAGCAATCAGGGATTGGGTTGCTAACGTTACGTTATGCGACGCATCCGACAGGGCGATTGGCCTTCACATACTTCGGCAACCCTTGCTGAAAATGATTCTAGAGCATCTATCTGCGATCTAGAACGATACGAGGGAATTTCTTCTGTTCTGCAATTTCAAAACCAGTCATTGTCACCTGGGTTGCACATCAGGGCAATTCCTCGTCATCTGATTTCCTTTAGTCGAATTCGTCTAATGAATACAGAACTGGTCAATCACATCCTGGTCCAAAACTTGATCCTGGCCTTGAATCTATTGGTTTTGGATTGAGGCAGCTTCAAGTAACACCACAAACCCCTCCCATGCCCGTTGACAGTTTGTTAGAATGTTGCCAGCTGCCATGAGAAATTCAGCAAAGCTTGAGTCAGTTCCGATCCCCGGAAACAGCTTAAAATAAATGAACTCAGTCTGTATAGGGCATTGATATGGGAGGGTGGCTTCTGTGCTGCGATGAATAATCCAAAAGACGCGTTCCCCATTTTGATGTCGCCATCTATGTCGGCGGGAATCGTGGCGGGCGAGTGGGACAAGAGGCATTGGTGCTGGGCAGGTGAGCAATAAGTGCAAACATGATAACAGGCGTATTTGTCGCTTGTCTGGCGCTGGTCGAGAGAGGGAGAAAAATCCCGATGGCAGTTTTTGGTCGTTCGGTTGAATTCGTTATCAAGATGCGGAGCCTAGCTTTTGTCCCCAATCAAACTCTAGCTTATCTCGTCAACACTGAGTTTTTGTTGGGAAACAGTTTGGGGTGTGAAGGCTTTAGAAGATGCTTTTTAATAATAGTTATTTTGTCACCAACAGCTGCCGAGGCAGTGTTGTTGTAGCTGACTTTTCTCGTGCTGTTCCAATTAGATGGAAATGATACATTTTCGCATGTGTTCTCAAGATTCCGCCTTACTTACAGATCAAGTGATGGTAGGGTACCACTTCTCTTTCAAGCCTTTGCTGTAGAAACGTCCTTCAGGGGGCCGCAAAAGTTGGTTTTTTTACGTGAAACTGGATTTTGTAGGTTGGTCAACTGTACCAAAGTGATTGGTATTGCATATATTATAAGATGACAACTGAGCGCTGAGAACCAGAAACTGGGGTTGGGAAGCAAGGGAACTCGATGCAGTCTTCGCCATCAATTGACATTAGGTTGTCGTTGCTTGCTAATCTTCAATAAACTGCCCGTTCTTGCGCACGTATGTAATCCCCGCGTGCTCCTCGACCAGCTCAATTTTCTCGACGAGGGCGAGGCAGGCGACAGGTCGAGGCAAGAAGCGCTGCTCCTCTTGCATTGTCCATAGCTGTCGTATCTCGGAAGCAGCAGCATCAAAGCTGGCGTCTGAGTGGTTGTACATATGGCAAGAGCCTGAAACTCATTTTTGGTCCGGATCCAGGCGCGGTCCAAGTCTCCACGCCGCGGCCGTCTCAGCTGCCGCGGAACGATGCGGGTCGTCCATGAATAATACGCCTTCGCAAGTGATATGCCATCGCCGCTTAAAACCAACCGAGATGCCTCGCACCTAATTACATCAGTGGATTTGAGCAAAGCCGTCATGCCAGTGTTCAACAGTGTAAGCAAGCCAGATGACTAGCACCAGCTGTCATAAACTCTGTTGTACCTTCCATACCCTCTACCATGCCCCCCTCGGCCTCGACCCCGGCCACCGCGACCACCCAGCCCCCTTTCAAACCCATCATGCCTACCTTGATGGTACAAGTCCCTTGTTCGACCACCGGGCCAGCGAATCCGGTCAGTTGATCTCCGATCATTGGAATCAGCAAAGCGTACTTGCAGCCCTGAGAAGGGCTTAGCCGGGACGAATTGAAGTGGTTCGAGGCAAGACATATCGACCGCGTCCGAGGAGAGAAGGCTGAATGCCTTAGCTGCATTCTCCGTCGTTTCGAATATAAGTGTAACTGAGTTCTTGCTCTGCCACTGAACATCAAAGTGGATGTCCAGTTCTAGATCGTTGAAGTAGATTGGGATTTGGTGTATGTTCAGCCCACGAAGAACGATTCTGTGTGAAAGTTCCAGCGCATTCGCCTCGGGTTTGCAGCTTTCGATTTCGCCCTGATGCAGTTGTTAAGAGACTATCTTGCTATTAGGAAAAGGCAGTTTCATACCTCGTCGCCAAACTCGTGGTCAGACTCCCAGTCCATTGCGTAAATGATTCAAAATGTGATGTTATGCTCTAGTATGTAGCTTTCTCGATCATTGAACTCGAGCTATGTTGGTAGACTTTTATATAGAGTCCACGTTAGTTATACCAAATGTCACAATGCGCTTTTAGACTTCGAAAATGACTTATAAATCTTGCGGCCTCTATGATCTTGACTGTCAGTTATGCCAAGCATTAGTCATACCACTCCGAAAAATCGGTTGTGGCTGTGGTGACGACTGAGGTCGGACAGGTTTCAGGTTGTCATCCAAAAATTGCGATTCGGAATTCTTTCTTACGGACGCGTGTGCATAGGAAGCTGATGGAATCTCCACAGCGGGTTAGTCAAGCTTAGGTATCTAGAAAGCTTCAGAGTACTACGTAATTTTAGATTTTATGGATGGCTGGTTTAATGTTTGACTTATAAACAGCAGTATACTTCACACTGCACATGATGCCTGGTTGACTGTTCCGCTACCACTTTTCTCTTTTCGTTGATGCAGATATCATGGAAGGAAACCCTAAGCACCTCAGCCGCTGATCAGCAATTTGACTTGCGCCGTTTAGAATCAAAGGTTCTGTCCCATACGAGACAAAATTCGTTAGATCATTCGGACATCAAAGAGATAGATTGTGATAAAAGTCAACTGAAGTGATCTCAAGGAGTGCAAGAAGTACAGTATAGGCGTATGGTTCCTAGTCAGTGGCTTTTATTAAGTTCACTGAGAAGAAGTCAAGATAGTCTTCCTCGCTTGGGCTGCCTACCAATACGTGCACCGTTTGGTTCTGATCTTTTCCGGTGATCTACGATTCTAAATCCTGCCTCTATTTGTTGACTACGTACAAGTCTTTGCAGTAGTTAAGTGGAGATCTGCTTATATCACAACCGTCGTTTCAATTTTCGTGCAATGTGACATTAAATGATTCGGTTCTACTAGAAACACGAATACTGGTCTAGGACAAGTGGCACCCATCCGCAGAAATAGTACGTCGTTGCTGAAGGCTGGTGGCCTATTCGAAAGCTTGCTGAGGATTCCCTTAGTTGCATCATGAAGGCGTCTTAGGTTTTAGTATGAGCTCTTAGTCGGCATTGAGAGAGTCCCGAGCACTCATATTTACCGTTAATAGGCTCTGGCTGATTATTGTAGTCGAGCTCGAATATGAAAGGCTCAGCTCATATGACGGGCTAAATCATCAAGAGCTTTTGAACTTGATATGGTTTCGCTAGCAAGTTGACCAATCTCTTCTTGTACCACTACGTGACTTAACTGTGGCTCTGGCCCTGCGAACTTCAATGCTCCCGTATCAGGTCTTCGGCCATCATTTTGGCCGTTCTCAAGCTGCTGCCACGCCCTATCTGAGTCACCTCCAGAAAGCCCTTATAAGATGCACTAAGAATAAATTCTTCCATAGAGGCTCATCTGCTCTTCAACTTCCGACAGGCTGGGCCTAGGGGTAGAAGGGAAAACTGCTGCGGCTGGAGGGCGATAGAGGCTGCGTTGTTATACATAAGACCGCCATCTTGAAACGAACCTGGACACCATTCAGAGCCCCTATCGCGTTCGGTTCGCCCGCGCCAAGCCGCCGCCCCATTGGACGGCTCGCGAACCGGACGACCGCGGCCCTCGGTTCCCGGCTCACCGTTGGCCGCCGAACTGGCTCGCACCGCATCCAGGCCCCTTTGCGACCGGCGAGATTTCGTTTGGTCACCCTCGCCTCATTAGCTGCGTTTCTCCAATGGACCCACTCCCTCAGGCGCGCTCCCCGACCTGCTCTCGACGAATTCTCCTTGCACCGGGCTGAGAAGGAATTGGCGGCCTGCCATCGTCCATTCGTGTTGCGATCAAGGTATCGGGGTAACCTGTTCTTAATGTAAAGTACAGTGGGTTGGAGCAACTGAGCGTCGACAACGATACCTGGGGTTCTCAATGACTATGGTTAAGTGATGATCCGTCTCAAGTAAGTATCGAGGTTAACTAGAGTTTGGTTGCTGCGAAGCAATCTTAGAACTCAATCTATCTACACTGTTCGATCTGTGATTCTCAACTGAGATTCTACAGATCATTAAGATCATTCTTCTTGGCAGTCACGTGAGGCAATGTAACTTCTTCCTTAGGTAATCCTGGTACTGCCAGTCGGTATTTCTTCTGGGCGTGTCGTCAGGAGGGGTGTGACCCTGGTCTTCTTGGTACCGGCCCTGGTCGTAACAATTAGGTCCTCTGTTACCATTCACGACAAATTTAAGCACATGGATAGCCTTAATATCTACCAGCCGATTCTACCTGGTATTTTTGCCAAACACATCATGTTTTTGTTTTCTTTTTGAAACAACGACCAAAAAACCTAGGTAAGGTACTGGGCGACGCAATGCAGCCATCGAATAATAACACAAATGCCGTGGGCACTTTCTGTGTTACCCAGAGGCACTTTATCCACTGAGCCACTTCCCCAGCATTGCTATGCACGGTTGCTGAGAATTTCCATTTGAATCCAACAATATAGATCCCTAGAAGGATAATCTCCAACATCGTCCAGAACTCTGATCGCGTCTGCTGAGACTTGACTAAAGACATAGGGCTTATGGTACGACACTGCTTCGAGTTTCTCGTGGCTTCTCGTCCGACAGGTTTAGAACTCTCTGTGTAATAGGGGTCGACTTGTCTACTATAGCAAGATTGAAGTCTTGGGTCAGGAGGATCCGCGTGACCATAAACTAACTGACCATCCTCGCTTATCGTGCTGGGAAATACAGTCTGGGACATATCCATCCATTTTTGGCAGCGGCGATAAATTCGCGACCTTTTTCATTAGCAGCTGGGCCACCTAAAAAGGGCCCTCTGAAGAAGCCATGTGCGGCGTCGTCCATCCTTTGGCATTGACAACCTTGAATTTCATGCTCGTTTCAATCAAGAGCCGAGTTAAGTTGTAATGGACTTCCCGAGACGCCCAATTAGTGCTTTGTTGTTACATATGCCTGTGCTCGCCTGCTCCCAAAAATTGGACGAGGCTCAGTCCCTTTATTTCACGCTAATGAAGTGGGGCTCCCAACCATACTCTTCGTTTCTCATTTGTAGAGTGTTCGCAACCCTCTATTTCAACTATCGCCCCACTTCATGCTGTTAGCGCCCTTTCTCAGCAGCAACCGCTGCGCGATGCTGATGGTTTCGTAGATTTTGCTACACGTACTAGCAGATACGTACCGACACTTCTTCATTCAATCTGCAATACGCGACGCGTTCATTACGTGACCAGACGTGGCGATTCAGCCTGCGAAAGCGGATCTTGCACATGCTTGGTTGCTCTAGTGGGTTCTGGTTTCTCGATCTGGCGCACCACAGCGATGGGCGAACATCGCTGTGTTAAAATCATCTTTGCCTTCGCTTCCAAAACAATTGCATAATCCTGAATCCAGGTTCAGCGGCAGCGTCAACGGCTGTTTGTGATTTTTTTTTGCTACAGCATCTCATTCATTGCAGGATTGTTGTTCGAATGAAGAAGACAGTGAGTTTGTGCTAGATCAAAAACCTCTGGGCTGCTTCATCCAGCGCACGGGCCATACGTAACTGGAGCAACCACCCAAAAGCTGGGGCAACACCAGTTAACTCGCCTCTTCATTCGGGATCAATCGTCTATTCCAACATCATACCGAACTACACGAAGAAGCGCAATAAGCCCATGCACCGGCCACCGAGACCTCTGAACCATCTCGTCGTTCCCACATAATATGAAAGGTCGTGATATTCTTGCTTGGCTCTCTGTCCAGCACGATACTCTCCCGCAGCCTCAGATCCGCAAACGCAAACGCACTCAGGGTCTCCAGACTCCGCCGCCAGACAGCACCAGCTCCATTGGCACGATGGATACGCCAGCAAAACGCACCGCCACGCATATCGACGAAGATCAGGAGACTCCACGGGCCTCACGGTCATACCCGGCAGGAGGATCGCTGCCCTCGACATCCTCAAGAACGAGCCAACGCAGTCGCGCGTCTCCGTCCAAAAGAAGGAGGGAGGTGGAATCTATGGAGAGGTTGTCCTTGCGCACCAGGTCCTTTTCCACGAAGAAGCCTAATGATCTCCCAGAGACTTTAAAGATTATACTCCGCGATCTCACACAGGCCAGTAAAGGGAGGCGCATCATTTCTTGGTCCCGGCGTAAGGAGATTCCCTGTACAGAGGACAGCATCGAAGATTGGCATTTCCTTCCTTGCGATTCAGAAGAAGCCGAGTCCCCATCCTTTAAAGATGTCTGTAAGATCCAAAAAAGGGCTGGTAAATATGCCGAAGCGTCTTATGACGAAGCGGCTTGGACCGCGGGGGTTGTTTTCCCCCTGCTTGAATTAGCGATACCCGATGACGAACAGCTAGTTCGGGTGCCTTGGTAATTAATTACTGCCTGCTTCCCTTCTGCCTTTTGAGGATCTTTGAGATAGAGACTAAGTTTCGGTATCCGCCGTTCATAGTACGTCGGCGAGAGTTGTTGATAGGGATTTGCTGCCTCCAGCCTACGCCAGCGGCAAGATGGTTGACATTTGCCTTGCGATCGACCCATCGTGGACCCCACAAAGCAACGAAGTTACCTCCCCTTCCACCGCCACAACAACCTCTGGCGTCGACTCCAACATCGATAACGGAGCAAGAGTCGCCGATTCCCTACGCATGATACAAAGGCATCAGCCTTTCAAGACTGTTAACCACACGGATTACCAACCTTTATCAGAATCCCCCATCGCGCTGAGTATCGAAATCAAGCGTCCGAGCGGCGATAGCGAAGAGGCCCAAAGGCAGCTGGCTGTTTGGCAATACGCACATTGGAACATGCTGCAGCTTTTGGCCTCAACCAAGATTGACGGTCGTCTCTCAACGTTGGAAGGACTATCCTTTCTTCCAGGTATTTACATTGTCGGACACAAGTGGGAATTTTCGGCAACAATTCGCAATAATACTGGGGAAGTGGTTCAGTGGATAGACTGCCCTCTGGGCAGCACAGAAACTGCTCACGGCATTTATGCCATTATTTGGGGGCTGCGTCGCATCGCCCAGTACCTTGCCCAGGTGTATTGGCCGTGGTTTCAAAAAAACATACTGCGTTTGGCAAATGGACCTGATTTATAGAATTAGCATATAATGACAGTTAATGACAAAGTTGATCATCAGCTTCGTTTCCAAGCATTGTGAATTCAGGACGAGTTCATGCGGCAAGCCCATGTCGACTCTATGCTTTACTTACCCAGTGAATCCCTTCAATGTTCACCATCACTTGTACCTGCTTATATAGACTGCTTAAGTGTACCCTTTTGAGTGCCTCTGGCCGCCTATCTGGGCAAATTCTCCAGACATGATTCTGCCTCCAGGATTTACCGCGGCACGAAGAGGGCAAGGGCCGAATCATATGACAGCAGATCATGGGCCAGCTGACCATCTTGCGCAACCAAGCGCTTATCGATTAGCGATACAACCTCCGACGCGTCACCACCGACGCGCCACAAGCTATGCCCCCAGATCCTCAATCAGTTCGACCATGTTTCGTCCGTGCACGAGGCCCACCCGGCCAATCACGCCGCTCGCCTCAATCTATTCGACTTGGAGAATGTGGGAAGCCATGAGAAAGTATAGTTTGTGCAGAGATCAGCGGAAACTAAATACCCATTGCATCCATCCCTCTAAACTAGCTATTTCATATTCTGTTTCAGTCGATTGAGAGCGATGAAGAACTTATGTTCGAGGTTTGACATCCACTGAAGTTTGTAACCGTGCCCTTTGCCAATTCCAATTCTGCCAAAACATGCTTGAGCAAAGTCTCAGCTTTCTCTATGCCTTCTCTTATCTCTAATAGGATAATTTCAAGGTTTTTCACGTCTTTCTTGCACCGACAGTCACAGCTACCGTAAAGATGGCTTAAGGACATTTCCGACATCTCATTGTCGGAACAAAGTTCATCTGGAACAACGAAGTCAACGAGACTCCCGGTGCTATCTGAGTCATCAGAACTAATCTCCTTTACTTCGTTGATCGACATGTTCGCATAGTCCATCGAACTGCGCAGAGAGTTTTCCGGATTTTGACAGCGAAAAGGAGGAATGTTTACCGAGTATACTTTAAGAAATTGAGAATTTGACGCAGTATATATTCAGGCTCCGGCTTCTCATGACAACCTTATGTCCAATTCCCATATAGAAAGTAGCATAAAATCGCCAGTAATCAGCTCTAGAGCGACTGCCAGATCCAAAAGCACAAACCAATTAGAAAAACCACGCCGCCCACATCGTAGACCATATCCAAAATTGGCTACAAAAAGCTGCTTCATACACCCCAGATTGCCAAGCAACAAGGCTCAAACTAGTTGTGAGAACTATTCACGCCATGCAGTTTGGAGCAAATCTATCTTTTGCTTTCAGTACAGACATTGAATCTTCAAAGTGTAGGAACGGCCTGATGCTACCTGAGTCTACCCAAGGTGGAGGGAGATCCGGATTTGGCGACAAAATAGTTAAGCTACAAACATACACTTTTGGCTCTGATGAACCATCAAAAGTACCTCGAAGTAGCTGCAAGTGCCTCACTTAGCTATTTAGCCGAAGATTGAAGTCATAATACTAAATAGTGCTACAGGCTTACCCTGGCCATAACAAAGAGTAGCCTAGGAAGATAAATATAAATGAGTGGAAAGGTTAAGTTCATCAGGCCGGCCAACAGGGCCACGGCTCGGCGCGGGAGCGAACCGAACGCAATAGGGACTCCGAATGGTGTCCAGGGTCGTTTCAAGATGGCGGTCCTTTGTACAACAACTCAGCTTCCATCGCCCTCCAGGAAGCCACAGCAGCTTTTCCTTCTACTCCTAGGCCAAGTCTTGTCCTGTCACTTGGGACCTGAAGTTCAAGAGCAGATGAGCCTCTTATTTCAAAGGCCCGACGACTATGGAAGAATTCATTCTTAGTTCGTCTTACAAGAGCTTTCTGGAGGCTTGGCGACTCAGATAGGGCATGGCGGCAGTTTTTAAAATGCCAAAATGCTGGCCGAAGAATCAGGTGGCGTAGTGAGACTTGCTCGCGAAACCATATTGGGCTCAAAAGCTCCAGATGATCTAGTCCGTCATGTAAAAGCAGAGTTTTTTATACACGAGCTCGATTACAACAATCAGCCAAAGCTTATTAAGGGTAAATATGAGTGCTCAGGATACCTTTCATGCCGAATGAGAGCCCATACTACCAGGCCTTCCCTATGAGCGTTCAGCAAGGGCGAAATCTTTCTGCGGATGGGAGCTACTTATTTCAGGTCCTCTTTCGTGTTTCTAGTACAGCCGAGACATTTATGGTCACGATGTACGAACATCGAAGCGGCGGCCTTGATATAAACGGCTCTCCACTTACGCTGTAAAGACTCGTAGATTCCAGCAACAACTGTAAATCGCCGGAAAATATCAGTACCAAACGGTGCACGTATTGGTAGGCAGCCCAATCGACGAAGACTATCTTTTTTGACTTCTTCTCAGTGAACTCAAATAAAATTCCAATGACTAGCAGCACATGATCCTGGATATGACAGGGCCTGAGCACTTTTCTAGCTTGTCATCACTGCTAGCATTGTTGTTTCACTTCCAAGAGCTCGACCAGGGTCGATCTCATATCTCCATGCGTCGAAAAGGGGCAGGAGAACCGAGACTCATATCCACGACACACTAGATGCACGAGCCACAAGGACTCAAAAATGTAAGACGATGCCTCGTGGCTCTACGGAGTGCGGTACGATGTTAGAAGAGAGACCTAGATAGCTGGTTAATAATGCTAGTAAGTGTCTATCCCGACCTTATGAGATGGTACGAACACAAACCGACTCCAAAAAGGACTAATAAACTCGAAGATCGAGAAGAGCAGAAGTTAAATTTTGTATGGGAAAGGGTAATCACTTCAGGGCTCTGCCCATTCTAGATTGCCCGGGCGTTCTAGGGGATATAGTCTCTATCTCTAGGACGCTCAGGCTTACTGTCAGTTCATAATTACGTTGCAGTTGCGTGTGCATTATTTATCGGTAGTCGACAAGGGGTTGGGTCCCTATAAAAGGGTCTGTCTCCGTTATACAGATCTAAAGCCTAGTTTTGTAACCTTTGCCACTCCGATCAATAGATTAGGAAACAATCGATATCCATTGCTTCGTCGGTCCGATAGCCCGTTATTGGGGGATATGGGCACCCCTATTCCTATCAACACTTACAGTCTTTCCCAAAAACCCAGCTGCTTAAAAATGACGGTCGCGCTGACACCATCGTTTACTGCTGGTAGCTGGTACTGACATTGAGTCAGTTATTTATCGTTATCTTGGCATATGGCTCCCGCTGCGGTTGGAGTCGTGACTAGCGATCACCATTGAGGCTGTGACAGGCGATGTACTAGGTCTACCAGATGATCTGGTATCCGTGTGCTTTGCTTCTACAGCAAAACCAACATTATTTCTGCTCTCTAAAATGCCCGATCAACGTAGCAAAACCCAACATTACATCTTAACAACCGTCTTCCAAATTTAGAACCTCTCAAAAGCAAACAGCCCGCAAGGCGTTGTTTGCAGCATTATCAATTATATAAATACCTATGTCGACCTATACTCTCATCTCGACTAGTTTCTGCTTCCAGAATACAAATTCACATCAGAGGCAATCTGCACAATTGTAACAGCACTGGTCTAATATAGCAAACAACTTACAAATGTCAAAAAGTATCGGGTTCTTTACCTTTGATATCGCACCTTGAACCTGGCCCTAACCCTTAAGTCGGGTCCACTTTAATCCAATGCAAACGCGACACAACAGTAGCTCGTGAACCAAAACAATGTTGCGACCGTATGAACTTGCGAGCAAAAGCGAATCGTGTTTGCTGCCTAGAATTGTCTAGCAAGAACCACGGCGGACAAATCCTCATCCTCTAGATCAGACTGCATTGTAAAGCCCAGTAACAATAGTCGCCGTTGCCGTTGAGGCCGATCTTTGTGCTGCATACCCAAAGCCATCAAGAACATCGGAAGTGCAAAACACGATTGCCATTGGCTCTGCCCTGCTGTTCCCCGTGGTCGGATTAAGGATATACTCTCGAAAGAGACCTGGAGGAAGGCTCTGGCGAGATGACTATGCAGCACTAACGAGCATGGTATTTCTTTCACTGATTACGCACAGCCATAGAATGAGGCTGATTGCACACCTAGGCTCTTTTGGTAGTATTAGCAGGCATTGACCTTTATATCGCCTAGTTAGGGTTTGGAATGCACTATTGGACAATTCTAGTTGGAAACGGACATTCGATTCTCAAGGTACACTTCTCTCTCGGCTTCTTAATCTTGATGCAGCTAATCCCCTATAGTATTTTTTACATCGGATCGATCGTCTACATAGTTCTTCAGACCATCAGCAAGATGTCTTTCTTGCTTTTCCTTGGTCAAGTCTTCCCCGGCCGACGGCTATAATGTTGGGTAAAGCTTCTATACGTTGTTCTAGCCTCTCATGGCTGCATCTATTCAGTGCTGTTTGCACTTCAATGCCTTCCGGTGGAGTCAATCTCGGACCGCCATATCAGCAGTTCGAAATGCCTGGATATCGTTGCCATAGCTTATAGCAATGGAGCGTTGAGTATACTGGAGGATATCGCTATACTGATCTTGCCTTTTCCAGAAGTCTGGTATCTAAATATGGATCGTCGACATCGCTTAGCATTACTTTTGCTGTTCAGTATTGCTTGTTGTATGAGGTTTCCCCCCGCCATTGTCACAATAACTAACTGCTTATAAGCGCGTGTGTAACTTCAATGATCCGCATGAACTTAGTGGTTCAGTATACCGTCACGCTAGATTCAACATGGGATAACGTGGACATAGTGATTTGGTCTTTTGTGGAGCAGATAACCATGGTTTTCTGCGCTAGCTTACCAACGCTCCGGCAGCTTCTGGGTCCTCTCTTAGCGAACAAAGTTAAAAGTTCGAGCTTGCCTCCAGGTGGCATAACGGTCACTAAGGAAGTGGTTATTAAGCATGAGCCAAAGGCTATTCATCAAGACACCAACACAGGTCAGGACATATGTTGGTATTAGATTACAACCGGTGCTAGAAGTATAGATTTACTGTGTAGGAGGCAAAGGCCGTGCTGGTGGCAGCCACAGCCACGATCTGTTCAATGCATGTTGCTTTCAAATTGATGCTACGAGATGCAAGAGTGGTACCGATACAGCGGGAGGGCTGTGCTGCATAGACAATCAAAAGGAAGTCGGTGAACGTCCAAGCGACGACAGCAGAAGTTGAACTCCAAGCCCAGCGATGCCCGAGAAGACCAGACATGCATGAAACATCATGACGGAGCCAGATTCCGCGTAAGAATGCAAATGGTAGTTGCGACCTGCCTGGAGAAAAGATGACAACGCTTATATGCGTCGTTACATCAGCAGAAACAGCCCCAAGAATCGTCTATGGTTGAGACAAGTCACAAGCTGCATGACATTGTTCGACGGTAAATCGTCTGCCAGCCCGGACTTGGCACTCCAGTAACAAAGGGAGAGAATGGCAACATCCCGCTTGAGAAATAGAAGGGCATCAGCAAGCAAGTCAGGAATTGCACGATCAGATATTCGTCTAATGAATCTATGCTTGGCTCTAGATCTGTAACCTGGCCTTGGCGAGAATGTTGTCTTACTCATAGTAAGTTACGCGGGCCACATCTTCTACAAACCACTAGACTCATCTTCAGGCTATTGAGAATTGGGCTGGGCTAGGTGGTTTGGTGATTGAGCAAGTGAGTGCTATCAATTCATAAGACAGGGGGCCACCGCAAGAAAAGTAGAGAAGTACGGAACAACATCATGTGGGTGCATAAAAGAATTAAGGCCTTCCAGACAGAGTTTATTGGTTATTCAATATGAGCCAGTTCAGGATTTATGCTTTTTAAATGGCCCAGATATCAATATAAACCTATCCACTGAGTCTGTAAAACTGAGGAGTGGGTACAGAAGTAGGTGCAGGTACAGGAGCAGGAGTGGAGGCGGGTGATAAGTATCCCTGCTGCTCTGTGTGGGTTTCAGAGCAAGACTTGACGCTGCAACGTCGTTTTGCTGACCTCTCGTCAACATTGGGTGGTAATCCGTGTGCTTCTTCAGGCCAAAATGAACGCCTTTTGCGGTCTTGCATTCGAGCTTCGCCAGCAGCGATCCGTGCACTGGCATTCCAAAATATGGCAAGTTCACCTGACCACTGCACCCATTGTTCCCTAGTTACGAATAAGTCATACTCCATTGCAGACAGCAAATTTATTTCCATGGCGTTAATTCTTCTGATAGGGATTTTAGAAATCGTCGCCCAGACTTTGTTACTCCAGACCCGATCTTTGATTACTGCTCAAAAGTCAATGAATTAGCATATTCTTAATTAGCCAACATTCATATCAAGCTAATACAATCCCTACCTTTGCTGCTAATGATCAGTGATATGAATAGAAGCTCATTTCTGCTTTCTCCCACATCAAGACGTTTCGCTCTGGCCCCGAGGCGATAGATGAAAAAAAGCGCCAACAAAACAACGTTCACGTCAAGTATCGCCATTGAGAGAACCTCATGGATCTTTTTTCTGAAGTCAGGCGGACAGGTCAGTTCACGAAATTGCTCCGAAAGTTGCACTGGGTTGAGTATTTCGCCGGCCTGATCAGATTCCAAACACTTGACCTTGGCCCAGAAAAGGCACAGGATCTGGAAGACAACTTATGTCAGCAAGAATTAGCTAGGTCTGAGACTGTACGATTCTTACTTGTGTTACCAAGCCCTCCAGTCTTTTCCCTCCCGTACTGCTGCATGCTGGAAAAGTCTCATTCGAGTTTGTCATACTGAGCAGGCTGTGATGAGCTGCAATTGCCGTCTTCTCGGGTATTAGCAAAATGAATCAGATGAGGGGTAGCGTTTATACGTCGGTGGGGCCAATATATTCACTGGCCTAGGTTCTTTGCCTAAAGAGAATTAATCAACTAGATGGTAAATGAAGAAACTATTTATAGTACAACGCCGAAAACAGTGACGTCTCATTTTCTTCATGAAGGAGTTTCAGTAAGCGAATAATAACGTATCATTCATAAAGCAACAAAAGGATCATACAAGACTGGCGTGTCTGGCAGCTCAGAGTGGCTTGTCACTGAATTGGCGGAATCGGCAAGGCTGCTAGACATACACGGGCAGGTTTAGACACCAGGCCGGGTACGAGCTGCCCGTGACTACCCCGCTGACGACAAAAGGCAGAGGGCGAGCTGTGAGGTCGTGGTGGTGCCTATGAGCAAACGGGCCTGAGGACCCGAGCGCGAAAATGAGCCATCATCACGGCCTCAGCATGGCCCACGGCCAGGGCAGCAAAATACATACTACGTAGTCATGACCGCCTGGTACGGCAACAAACGGCCTGTGATTCGCCGACCTGGGTGGTGGACCCAAGGGGAGGGCCTATAATTCTGTAAACCTGCCACGCACAGTGCGGCTCTTATCATCAAACCTACTGTATACATACTGCTTGTGGTCAAGCGGCGACCTCCCACCTAACGGGGTGGTGAAAACTTGGATCTAGAACTGTGGGGGATCAGGCCCCCCGTCTTAGACGTTGGAGTGGTACATGTTAGTTTTCGTCGCGTTGTTGGACGATGACATACAAGATAACGAGTACCAGAATTTTGAGGGTCCCCCAATCCCCCTGCCGCGTGTAATTCGGTCTTCCCGCCTCGACCTCGCGGGTTGACCCAACCGTGCTCGTCCCGGCAATGTTTTTGGATATCCTCTCTGGTTCGCTGTATATATCCACATCCATTCCGTATGCATCTTTTTACCATCCGTAATTATGGCCAAATGCGGCATCGCCGTGATCAGCCCGTCCGGAAACCGCACCCCTCCCACGGCTCCCGCGCTGCGTTTGTGGGGCTTGGTGGGATTCAAAAGCGGCTGTTGGAAAGACAGGAATGAAGCCTAGCTCGACCCGGCTATGGGCTCAGGGATTGACGCAGCCAAGAGGAGGGGTTGACCTACTGCGTTACATCGCCAAGTCGTGACTCGCGACTTGCGTCAATCCAAATAAGCCAAGACCGTGCTCCATAAATGGCGGTGCAATGGCGACCAGGGTTGGGACCAGGGGCAAGTGGGGGTCATCCCCACACGAGCAACCGATAGTCACGTTGGTGGAGTGCCAAGATAAGTATGTGCCTCTCTTAATTGCTTGGCATCCCTCCACTATGGGGCGATATTGCCAAATGGATCCACCATCTCTACTCTCAATGCTTGGCATATGCAGGTCCCGGCTTGTTTCTGCCAGGTTCCCATGGTCGAGTGTGGATGCCCAAGCCTGCCCAGGAAACGCTGGATATGGCTGTAGAACTCCATTAGTGGACTCTCCACAGTGTCGAGATACACCCTCGTGGAAATATCACGAACCAAGGACAGCAAGTATGTGCATCAATAATTGGCCTTGTCGGCAAAAGGGGCCTTTCACACGCCCTCTACGAGAACTCCACGAAAGACAAGGTCACCAAACGAAGGGGTGTAATATAACAACAAAGGGCGTAACCATGTGCACCAGGCAAAAGACTTGCCATGGCATTTTCAAATCGGCTTCACCTGTTCAGCCGACTTTTTTGCATCAAAATGGCTCGTCCCACCAACCCGGAGACACACGACAAGCAGCGAAAAGAGCTGGTGCGGAAGCGCGGCGGCAGTCTCATGAGAAAGGCCGAGCAACTCGGGAAGCTTGGCGAGACCTTCGTGCTGGCCGTTGTCTTTGATCCACTCTACGGCTACGAGCATTGTCCACATCCCCAAGGGCTTCGAAGAGCCGAACATCAAAAAAGTGGTATGTGAATAGGGCCACAATCTTATAAAAATGCTTCGCAAGCATCGACTAATAACAGCGATAGTACGAAATGCTGCGCGACGGTTACAGACCTTCCCGGAGAATAAGACGACGTTGTCCACATTCGTCTTCACAGCGGCCAAAACAGCTGCCAAAGCCCCAAGAACCTGTGTTGGATGAGATCACAGTCGAGGCAAGTGACGGGAGCTACTTGCAAGAGGACGACGGCGACTCCTCTGTGGAGGAAAATGGCAATCAGGAGGACAATGAGTTGCTGGCATACTCGAATGGCACATCTGAGATTGATGCTCCCCGTGAGGTGGATGACGATTTCGAAACCCTCTTTCGACAGATCCATTTCTGCAACGAACCGAAGATAGCAGATTTTCAGCCAGTTAGGACGCAGGCATCCACAGTGAAGAGGAGGATAGTAGGGATCCGCTTGAAAGATGGAAGGTTCATCCCGAAGGGGAGTCTCGACATGGGCAATAACACCTTGAGTGTGCATCGGGTAGATTAAGATAACAGAGTCACGTTTCCATCCAATGCATTCCATGATTGGCTGTAACGGTGAGACAGAACTTTGGTTGAATTCCAATCCTGAGATGAGATGTACATAGTACAATTCACAGGCTTTACAAGCCAGACTTTACCCTTGCTGCCCGATTGTTCGCTGCCCTGCCACAGTTTCTTGAGCATTATGAGTTCAAAGAACGTATCAGGGCCTATGGGTACCCAGCAAAGGTGCGCACTTTGGAATAGCAGGTCTTTTTTTCAATACTGAGACTCAGGTCAAGGTTCGCGTGGCAAAAGTACTGTGCTAAGGAGCGGTGCTTATGGCCAACCCCCGTGGTGTACCGGACCAACGGCACAAATCTCCACTTCATGTTTCAAAGCAGGGGCGGGGTGTCCCGAGAACATATTTGTAGATTTTGGACGCTTGAAGGTCAGACCCGATTACTTGATAACCCGAATTTTTCCTCGCTGTTTAGCAGGCACAGTAAGGAATCGAGTAATCTCTGAACACACAGCAAACAGGAAGACGACCACAATACTCTTCCACTTCTCATTGTCCGAAAGCATTGCAAACGTAAACTGCAGCTATTCTGCCGGCCATTCCGCAAGCCATATCTCTAGGGTTGCAAGAAACGTTTGGATTCCTGGCCGGCATAACCTTTGCAATTTTGTGCGTAACCTCCCGTGAATCTGTCGCCATGAGTGATTTGAGGCTCCGCGATGATAAGGCAAAAGCTGCAAAGACGGAAAAGAGTGATGTAGGGCTCAAAAAGCGCATGATGAAATGTCGTGTGCAAGGCAAGATGTCGAAATTCAGGCTTGATTAAAGTAAGTAGTTGTCCGTAATCTAATCTGAATAATATCGTTGCCAATTCGTTGAAAATAGAAAATAAACTGGCCGTAGCTCTCAATTTCAAGCAGAAGGAGCACGAAGAATATTAAAAATAGTGATTGGTGGGTTGCATGCTAGCCTCAAATTCTGGATGTCAGTCTGTTTTGGCTACCCGCATAACTTTCTCCAACTCCTCGAGCTTCGAATTCTGGGCTTCAATATATTAAAGGTGATAAATTGCTAGCATCATAAATCATTAGAAGGTGAACAGACCCGATTTAGTAATGACATTGTGCCCCTGATGTGGGGCTAGAGAGCAACATGAACGACAGTCGTTGGCACATTGTCCAATATAAATACTTCCTAACGTAAATTATTGGTTCCCAATTCAGCATATATCTTTGGAAGTCTCAGTGTCTTAGGCCAGAGTGTCCATGCAAAAAGCTTCGAAACCGGCTGCAACCAAAAAAGCTAGATAAGAAAGAATCGTTGAAGACGCGTATCTCGCAGTCCGCATATTGGGTAAGGAACAACGGAGAACTGGTGCTCAAGTTCGGAATGCAAAAGGCTGGCCAGGTTTTCGTCGTTGGCATGCGAGCCTGCTGCGGATGTTTGGGCTAGAGGTGGAGGTGGACATTGATTTGGGGCTGAACCTGTCCCATAAATTAACAAAGGAAAGCAGTTAACTTTCTTTTATTCACCTCCACTTTTTCCTTGATTGGAGGGGTTGTGAGTAAAGCATGGAAACTCCAGTGGAAGCCATAGTGAAGCCAAAAAAAGTGATCAAGTAATTATTAAAATGCCGTGCAATTTGCTAGGTATTTGTTTCTCTCTAGGTTCATTTGACTAATAGTTAAGTCAAGCAACTGAAAAATCTGCATACGAATCTTTCTCGCTTGTGCCAATATTCCAGTCATCCAGTTCCAGGAGTTCCGAAGCAGACAAACCTTGGACTCCAGTTCCTCACACTCATTAAACTGAAGTATAATGTTTTTCAGCAAGTCATCTAGCTTGAAATGATTTGCAGAGTAAACGATAGGACTTGAAGAATTGCTTGAGCAAACGGTTGAAGTATAAAGACTTGATGCTGGTCTTGGGGTCATGTTGTTTTATGTAGTGTCTACGTCAAATCATTTTTCCTTTTTATACTCCGAAGCAGTTTACTTATGTTCTTTTCCTGAAGCCAAGCCCATGTACAGCCTAAAAAAGCCCCTGGCGGTGTCAGTCAGCCATTTACTTGGACACGTTGAAGCAATAATTACAGTTTTTGAAGCAGGTCTAACCAAGCCCACGATTGAAGTCAACCGGCATAAGTAGACGTTATTCTTTGCTGAGAAATACAGCAGAACCCAGAGCCAGCTGCTTTCTGCTTGCTAAATACCACTTCTATCTCTTAACTGGCTTGGCCGACTTTGGTCTTTGGGCATGGCGTCTGTGACATTCAGACCCTTAGATACCAGACCCTAACCCTGACCAACGACCAATGACCCACAAAGGCGATACCTTCTATTCGCGTCGCGTCAAGCTCAGCCCACTCTGTTTATTGCAGGCCAAGATCAATAGCCTACAAATCGTCTTCAATCAAGGTCTGCAAATACAATCATGAAGTCGCCTCAATCGCCGTGACGCCAATCCCTGATAGCTAGAACACTTTGCAGCTCCTCGGACGCAGCCTTGGCCATTTTAAATGTATCCGGTTCTCTCGGGCCTCCTAACTGAGCTTTGTCGTCGGCACCGATTCCTTTAATAATCTGAACAGGAGGGGCAAGCCCGCGCCTTAGTAGTATGACGATGGCCAAGATTTTCTGTGGCTTTTTTAAGGGTGCTCTTGCACTGAGAATGTCAGGTGACATTTGATCGAGAGATGGCTTCGTACGGAAATTGTTGGATTTGTGGGCCTTGACAGAGACCTGTATGGGCAGGAGAGAAATTCCTGCATGAGGCTGCAAGTAGAATGGCTGTAGCTAACTTGCGAAAAGAAAGTATGGTGTTTGGACCACGTGCGGCCTGTTCGCAAAGAGGGCTTCTGTCAATTTTCGGGGCAATGTCGATTCTATACGTAATTATATCTATTGGTCAAAGCAACTATTTACGTCCTCAATCACAGAATCGAATTCATTTACTTATTAGGTCTAACATTTGAATGTAAATCTGGCTCCACGCATTAGAAAGTGGTGTACTACGGTGCCAGTGGCCTTGGAAAAGACAAGGACAAGACCAGGGCGGCTGTGGGAGCATGAAATGACGAGTAATTATCGCTCTCGAAGTGTCCACCGAGCACCTGGTCCCCCCCCGGTTGAGTCTCAAACTTGGTGTCGCTTGCTCTTCTCGAGCTCAGCCCCAGACTGCAGAGTCGCAACTTCCGTCCGTTCGACAGTAGGGTGTCCTGTCGCAACCGCACATTTGAGGCAATAGAATAGGTTAAACCCTATTTGATACATGCAAGCTGTTTTTGCTTCATCTGTCGAAGTGAGCTCTGTCCATTTTGCACACCGCAAGCAAGCAACTCTAACCACCATAACTGGGGCACGGCGTCCCGTCATCGATAACCTAGTAGTATTTTTTAGCAAGTAACTCCACGATCAAGTTTCGAATGATAGCGGGAGCCTACTTGTAATTTGGTACGCCTACGGACCTAGCACACCAGTCTGATAGCCACTACCGTCAGGTTAAGCAGACTCTTCAATCACCACAGATATATATGATACTTTTGCAATATGTCGCTTTATCCCTTCTATTAGACACAATGATACGCAATTTCCTACTCCGTACATCCATATATAGGTGTTACCAACCAGGTCTATTGATTGATTCTCCTGACATTTATTTATGCAAGCTTGTAGACCGCATCAGCGTCAAAGAGAGGCGTAAATGAGAGATCAGCAAATGGATATTTTGGGGAAGAAAGTTCGTCTTTCGGTCTCTCCATTCTTTTCCAGCTGCTGAGATTACAGCATGCTAAGATCTGTATGGTCAAGACTTCTGTAGCTTCCTCCGGTAACAACCAACATGAGACTCCGCTTAGGCCGGTTGTCATAGCTGAATGCAAAGGCTTGATCCAATGGAGCAGCCTGTTGCGTCGATTCTGGCGTCACAACCCGCGTTAATCATCATGCTGTTGTTTAAAAGCAGCACAGCGGGCATAGACCATTACCACCGCTACTACTCACGATCGTGTCAAGATACGCTTCAGCCAAGTGCACCGGAGCTTACGGCAACGATGGAATTGGATTATGAAACCAATGATGAAAGGCTTGATGAGGTTCGGAACTGTCTTCTAATCTTCGCTACCCTAATGAGAATCTTACTGACGAAACATTTCTGCAGAGCTTGAACTTTGCAGATGGCGAAGCAGGAGGCACACCAGAGCCGAAGGAGCTTGTATTACGGGGCCTTAATATACGCCAAGTCCCGACCTATCTCAACAGACTGGGTCTCGATGCTCGTGATATCGACAGCAGACGGATAAGTGATAATTCAGTCATTCTCATTTTTGATTCCGGGACAAGTGCACTCAGTGGGATTCAAACTTTGGTTGGGCGCGAAATTGAGGACGCAACCAAACAAGAACCATACGAGTTCCTCACAGCTGAACCTTTCTCCGAAGTGCAAGTGAGGTTTGCCGGTACGCAGGATCGAAGGTTTCAGGACCATGGGCGATTCTGGGCTCCGCGGCAGTTCGCACCTCATCATCGGGGTCGAGGTAGTGGATACAGAGGCCCAAGATATCCGAACAGGACTGGGCGTCGAAATGATTCACGCGAACTGTTTCGCTGAAAGCCGGAACTGGAGGCGAGGTCTGCCGGAATATGATGTCATAAAGGGTTAATTGGGTTGTCTGCTTGCTCTTCATTTCAAATAGCCATGGCGTTATGAGCCTCCATATTATTTTCCGACCCTCTTAACTTGTATGACATGAAACATGGCTAAATACAGTAGCAGTCTCTCTAAGCTTCAGTTCTGCTCCCATGTTGATATATATCATTAACGTACTCATTAACCGCGAAAGGGAAAGTTAATAATATTTTTAAGTCTAAATCTCAGAGTTCGGATACAACCTTTTTCGACCCGAAGTTACTCTAAAGCAGCCGCAGAACCTTTGATGTATTTCCTGTGAAGACCATGATTCAGCATCATTCTTGCAAGGCCTGCTGTCTGTCAAAAGTATGACTATTTTGTGCGTGAAATGGCTCGTTGTTTCTGATAAGCGCTTTAGTGGCGACACGCACCCGCATTACTACTTAAAGCGCCTTATACATTAAGTCAACTGTAAACAGCCAAAACTGCTCTGGGCCTCCTGAGCCATAGCGAATTAGATGAATGGCCAAAGTCAGACTTGATCCAAAACTAGCCCTAGACTATGATAAATTGATTTGCATGCCTCATTAGCTTATGTCATGACAGGATTGAGACGAGAAAACCCCAAACAGGCAAATCTTTAGTTCATGTTGCTGCTTTCATGAGTCAATTACGGATTCAATGGACAGCTACGTATTGGATGCCATACATCAGTGGTCTTCATAAGCCGAAAGCTGCCCAGTCACACCACCTTAAATTCGCACCCTTGACGTCTTGACGATACTGCCTTAGCGGCGGCAACTATGAGGAACTAGGCGAATCAAGCAAGATCAGTCACCAAAGTCATGAATATCCTGCTTTTCTTAGCCCTTTTCATTACTCATAGTGTCACAGGCCTCTCAATAACGGACTTGCTTGACAACATACCACTTTGTGCTGTAAGTGTCAAGCTTATGGTGGAAAAAAAAACTCTCATATTGACTCTACAGTATCCATGCCTATCCGAGGCTCTTGCATCGCATGCTTGTCACGACGAGTTAGAGAAGTGCATTTGTTCGAACTTCGATCTTCAAGCTCAGTTATCAGTTTGTGCTCAGAGGTTGTGTTCATTCGAAGACCAACTGGGTAAGTCAACCGGTCCACCAGATACGAATAAGAAGGCGATGATCCTAACTCGACGATAGTCGCCGTTGCCGTTGAGGCCGATCTTTGTGCTGCATACCCGAAGCCATCAAGAACATCGGAAGTGCAAAACACGGTTGCCATTGGCTCTGCCCTGCTGTTCCCCGTGGTCGCATTAAGGATATACTCGAGGAAGAGGCAAGGAGGAAGGCTCTGGCGAGATGACTACGCTGCACTCACGAGCATGGTATTTATTTCACTGATTACGGAAAACCATAGACTGAAGCTGATTGAACACATAGGTTCTCTTGGTGGTATTAGCAGGCATTGACCTTTATATCGCCCAGCTAGGTTTTGGAATGCACTATTGGACAATTCCAATCGGAAACGGACATTTAATCCTCAAGGTACACTTCTCTCCCCGTTTCACAATCATGATTCAGCTAATCCCCTACAGTATTTCTATATCGGATCGATCGTCTACATCGTTCTCCAGACCATCAGCAAAGTTTCTTTCTTACTTCTCCTCGGTCAAGTCTTCCCCGGGCGACGGCTGCAAAAATGTGTACAGCTGCTATACGTCGTTCTCGCCTCTCACGGTTGCATCTATTCAATGCTGTTTGCACTTCAATGCCTTCCGGTGAAGTCAATCTGGGACCGCCACATCAGAAGCTCGAAATGCTTGGATATCGTCGCCATAGCTTATAGCAATGGAGCGTTGAGTATACTGGAGGATATAGCTATACTAATCCTGCCCTTTCCAGAAGTTTGGCGCCTGAACATGGGTCGTCGACATCGTGTAGCATTACTTTTGCTATTCAGTGTTGGCTTGTTGTATGAGGCTCCGCCATCTCAAGTTGTTAACATTACTAACTGCTTATTAGTGCATGCATTACTTCAATGGTTCGCATGAACTTCGTGGTTCAGTATACCGTCACGCTAGATTCTACATGGGACAATGTGGATATAGTTATCTGGTCGTTCATCGAGCAGATAACTGTGGTTTTCTGTGCTAGCTTACCAGCGCTCCGGCAGCTTCTGGGTCCCTTCTCATCAAACAAAGTCAAAAGTTCGAGCCTGCCTGCAGGTGGCATAACCGTCACTCAGGAGGTGGTGGTTAACCATGAGCCAAAGGCTGGCCATCAAGACACGAAGACAAGTCAGGACATATGGTGGCATTAGATTACAACTGGTCCTAGAGCTATGTGAGGTCCCCTGCAGCGATATACGATATTGTAACCAAAATTTATCATCGTAAATATATAATATATATTACCCTACACGTGCGAAAGTTTTTGAATTTCATTCATCATTAAACCTATAATTAAAAGAAATCAAAATTTTTTAAAATTTTAAAATTTTAAAAAACCAATCTCCACTTGAAAAACGGGCCTTCCCCCATGCAAATTCCGTGGATTTTAACGTTAAAAATAACAATTAAATCGATGTTGATTTTTGTATTAATTTCTATACCCAACGTGGAAATCGTTTATTTTTGCGATTCTTATTTAATTAATTATAACGGAGTGTCGATCGCCGAATTGGCGACATCACCTCCACTTGAGGCGAAAATCGACAAGTTGTCCTCAGAGACCTGAACCAGAGTGATCTTTGGTTTGGACCCACAGGTACAAAGCAAAGCCACCATCGAGCCACGGTTCAATTAGTCGAGCTCGCGTTCATGAGCCCTGAGACTAACCGTACTTGTTAATCAAGCAATATCCTCACCTCCGGATCTCTCGCCAAAAGCCTACCGAGGCAGGCCGGTTCGCGCTTGAGCAACGGATCGAATTGTTGGAGACGTGGTATCGCAAACTGTTTGAACGAAATATCTCGGCTTCAATTTGTTGGAACGCCGATGAATCCGGCTCTCGTGTCGGTTCTTGTGATGACCGCGTTCGAGCCGTGATGGTGGTCCTGAAGCGTGCTTCGGGATTGCCAACGTTTCAGACATAAGCCATCCTGGTTGCGAATTCCTGCTCGCGCTCTCCCACTACTCTGCGGAGAACCCGGCTCAACGGCCGCTCGGTTTTTAGCGAGAAGCGGACCTCCGGGGAGGGGCGAAAAATTCTATCCGCATCGGACAGAACAATGCAGGAAATTCCGAGGCAAGCTGACATAAACCCTTGATGCAAACGAGTACCTCCCAAGCTTGTAAATGATTTTATAAGGCGGGGTGGTTGAGAACCTGGAGCTGAAAACGCCACCTCGAGATGTTTCGCAACATATCGGAACAAGAATTAATATGGGTGACCAGAAACAAGCAGCTTTTTGATAAGCGTACATGTGGGAGCAAATTCCTACCATTTTACCGACCTTATGCGCACAAGTCTCATGCGCTTCGAAAACATGCCTAAAACCTTTGCCTCTTTTTCGGCTCAAGCGGATCGTCTTCCACAACAATGAAGGTGGTTGCAAAATAGCCAAATCCAGCTGCAACTAACGAAGTTCTATATCCAATGAGTCACCTGCTAGGACATATTGAAGAGAACCAACATGGTCGGAGCCCGAAATTCGTCACCCTAAATATTTTTGGTCGGCGATTGTTTTAGATTTTAGGCAGAGACCGACATAAACATTCCACATACCCAATTAGGCTCTCTTCATTCCAATACAAGATGATGCCCCTATCACAAAGCGGGCCTGTCTATCGAGGCACTGCACGTATTAAGCTTGCCTCCCTGTGTTGCAATTGGAATGACTCAGAACAGGATGAAAAGAAAGAAAAGATACGAAAGCTATCCAAGATCTTAGAAGTGCTCCCGGATTATGCAAGGTCACAATACCACGTTTCCGCAGTTATTGATGATGATTTGCTAGAGACTGCTATCGAGATTTCGAGGACAAGCCATGCGGCATTGTTAAGCTCTCATGACCGACTGGTGGAACTAGATATACCACTGTCAAAAACGATAGAGTGTGTTGCCGGAAGATCGATATTAGAGGCAGCCAAGGAAACAAACAAGGAGTGGTGGGTAGTAAAGCTGTATTCACGGAAAGGTGAGTACAATAGTATACTTGGAGCCCAGGCCAGAGCTAACTTGCTTGATCAGGAATGAATGATAGCAGTGTGCAAAGATTGAGAGCTGAGAATAACAACAGCCCTAGAAACTCGTTGGGCTGGATATTTCGACAGATACTTATTTCTAAGTCGCAGAAAGACCAGACGTTGGAAGAGCATTGGAAATCTGTGCTTTCGAAGCACGAAAGACGATGCCTCACCTATGTTACCTCTGGAAAACTGAGGAATGAATTCCAGGCACTCCTAGTAATTCCTGGCTTGTGGCATCAGTCACCGTTTGGTAACATGCACAAGATAATGGCCATGAAGTGCGTTGAGGTGGGTGCTGCCAATCAAGCAGTAATTAATAGTCCGACTAACCTCGACCGCGCAGGAATCTTCGCACTACCTTGATCAGATACTAAGAATTTTCACAGGTTTCGTCCGAGGACAGCTGCAGCTGCTCAGAAATATCGACAGATATACCGTCGCAGCATTAGAAGGCAAATGCCCTGGCTTGTCCAAGCATGACCGGCGCCAGCTTGAGTCACCTTTGGAGACTGGGAGGCTGCTGCCTGGAGCCAGCTCTGAACAACGCCAACTCTTTTTTGATGCAGTATGCAATTTCAAGAGACGGATTCCTTCATTAAGCACATTCTTCAATGATATGAGCTACTTGGGAGGGTGTGCGAGATATATAAAGCACCTTGTGAAGGTTGAACGCGATTCGACTGTGCGACAGTCCCTCCGTTATATTTTCCAAGGTGACGAAAACTCAGCCTGCGTCATACAGAGCACGGATAAGAATTTCCACAAACTGCCGGTGTCGACAGTGGAGGAACAGTTTGATATCGCACAGAGACAACTCTGGCTCTGTGCGATGAGGAAAAGCCTGGCGTCGCCGGTTGTGCCAAAGAGCCAGCAGGCACTCCTTGCCAAGAGTAAACGGCCTAGCGAAGACCGTATAACATTGACACAGCTTGCGTTGGTTGCTCAGAGCCTTGGCTTCCATTCTTCCCAGATTTACCAGCTTGCGAGTTACGAACTTCCTACGGAAATTGCTACAGAAACACTGGTCAGAATACAGAATCAACTCAACTATACGTATGGAGAAGCCTCCCTTCAGCTTGGCTTGAAAGCAATTGTGGACCAGCTTCAGGATGCAGCTGAAACCCAGACTACGTTGCATCCTTTTGTCACGAGTGGTCTGAAGGAAACGTCCCATAGGTCCGGATTTCCAAGTATAGAAGAACATGAAAGAGATAAAAATCTTTTGTTCTTTGATAACATGCACAGCGCTTACCCACAGGAAGGAGGGATCACAAGCTTTTTTGTTCGCATGTGCGTCTATAGGGTCATTTTTGGAGACCTTCAAGTGCAACACGATCCATTGCATCTGAAGTCGCGTCCCGTGTCCCTAGCTAGACACAGCTCTGAAAACAGCAGACCCGCAAAGAAGTCTCGAACAGATGGACAGTTCAAGATATGTCTTGTAGCTGACGATGCTGATCGAACCATCTTAAAGGAAATAGAAGGGAATGGCGATGAGAGACATGTCCAACATGTCTCAGCAGCCATACGGATTCTGATGAGCGACCAGCATCCGTACGACGCATCTAGCGGGTCAGGTTTGTCGATTGATGACTGTTTCCAGTCCGCCATAAACAACAGTGGCAAGATACTGATGCGTAGGGTTGGTTGACGTGATACATATTATCGACGTATACTGTGGCCGCATTCTATCTGAGGCGGCGAAATTGGCTTTCCGGGGCGTCCTGGGTTGAGCTGGACGAAGATGAATCTTGACGACTCTCCGAGACATCTTGCACAGCCAAAGGAGCGCAATGGCAATTTCCCCAGGCATGTTGTGCAACTAAAAGAGTATGTCAACCATGCGGCTGCTGGATGTCTCGTTGAAGTAATCAAAATCTGGATATATCTTTTGTGGCGATGGCTGAACAGGAATTTTGGCGGAAAACCCATGAAACAAAACCGATGGAGTGGTGAAGCATACAATTTAAAACCTTGCCCAAAAGTGCCAAGACTTCTAACCAATGAAGAAGGTGGATATTAACGAAAAGGCGAACTTCATCTCCTAGTGATCCTCCACTTTGTTGTAGATGGTAAACCCAGTAGAGACATGCATACTGGAGATCGGCGGGGATGTGTGTATCTATTATTTTCTCGTCGATCTGACCTCTGAGCACGTCTGGTCTTCCAATCTCGCAGATGTCCAGTCTAAGCCCCGCTTCCATGCGTTTGATACATTGCGCCGCGAGCATAGCGTATGTTTCTGAAGCGTTTATGTAATTCTTGCTTATCCCGCCGTTCTTCGGGCTGAGGAGAAAGTCGCTGAACGATTTGTGTGGCAGTCGAATAGGACGGTGAGGCTCGGGAGGGATCTCTAGCACTGCATGCAACTCTGGAAACCACCGGTTCACATCGCCCATATCCAAGCCGAGAATCACAGTGAGAGAGATGGTAGGCAAAGGAGTCGCGAGAAAAACAATGGTCCCTAGGAACTGTAGCTGTAGGCCAGATTCTGCTTCTTCGTTGCCGAGGAACACCTGACTAAGAATAGGATCGTGGATTTGGTGCAGCTGAGACTTGCCGTCTTCGCATTACTTCAGCCACAGCTTAAGCTGGTTTTTTGGGTTGCGTGGTCGCTGCTCATTCTCATCATACACGAACCGCTAAAGAGTTGCAGCATAGATGAAGAGGGGCTGTGGATTTGTTGCCAGCTGAACCAGGCGATCCAGGTCCCCAATAGCAATGCCAGGGGTCTTGTTGAACTTTGCGCTTCGTTTTGATGTATGCAAATCTTTTCTCCAAAAAAAAACGTTGATATCAGCCGTGGTATCTTCAGAGAATGCTCGGTGAAGGTCTAGGCTGCGGACAGTGTTTTTCTCGGTGAAAGGCCTAAAATCGGCGACAATCTCAGGAGCGGACCTGCTTGTGTATAGAATACGCAATCGTACTGTAACTATGTTTCAAAGCTTCGATAATAGGCTCGGAACCAGCGGGAGGTGTTCGGGTTGCTCGCATTCGTCCAAAGCATCGATGGTAATCACCCAAGATCCATGGCTCGCGTCAGTTCGAGGTAAGTCACATAAAGGGAGCCAAAGTAGCTTCTCGAACTGGATGGAAAGGCCCTTTCTAACCACCACATCTCTGTCAAGACCGCTGAAGGATTTCTGAAGACAGCTTTTGAAGTGAGGAATTTTGTCAGCAAGCTGCGCAGCGAGGAAACTGACACGTCGTGTTATTGCGGTCTCGTTCTCCTCTTTCATTATGGACGGTGTCAGCGATAGTGCATGCGATGGTCGATTTTCCAGTCCCCACAGGGCCAAATAGCCAGAATAGAGGCTCATCACATTCGTCCGCTCAGTGATGTATGGTTTCTCGAATACGAAGCCGAGTTTGACCTTCACATTTCGAGCTGTTTTGAACATCGCTGCTGTCGTAACGTGCTTGGGAAACAACAGGAAGGTCCAGGGGGCGATTTTTGAGTATCTCGCTAATAGCCGTCAGTTAAGGTCTACAACTAAGCGACTTACTACGAACCTCTGCAGCTGAAGCTTTGCGAGTTGCTCGGCAGAAATATCGCGTTGATGTATGGAAACTTGAAGTTGCTTCTCGGCAACTAATGCCACAAATACTGGTCAATGTAACATTTTACAACACTAAATTAATAACCTACAAAGTGTTATCTGCGCCGAATCTGGACCATTGCATCCTTGACATCTAGCACGTGATTCGCCCCGCTTTTGTTCAGGCTGTTCAGTTGCTATTCAGGCTGCTCAGGCGTTGTTCAGTGTGTTCAGTCGCTGTTCAGTTGCTATTCAGGCTGCTCAGGCGTTGTTCAGTGTGTTCAGTCGCTGTTCAGTTGCTATTCAGGCTGCTCAGTCGCTGTTCAGTTGCTATTCAGGCTGCTCAGGCTACGTCCACCCACACTCAGTTGTGGTTTAGTCAACATTCCTTTTTCGGTAATCTAGCAGCTCCTGCGATTGAGTGAAGATTCTCGTTGATAACGGTGCGAACGTCAATGCCCAAGGTGGCCGGTACGGCAGCGCTCTCCAAGCAGCTTCATCTGAAGGACACACAGAAATTGTGCAAACTCTCGTCGATAACGGTGTGGACGTCAATGCCCAAGGCAGCGAATACGGCAATGCTCTCGCAGCGGCTGCATTTCGAGGCCACACAGGTCTGGCGGTGCTAGCATTTGATATCAAACACATGTAGTGTACGCAGGGCCTACACAAGTGTTTATCGCATTGGGCGGTTATGTAGTCCTCACCTAAGGTGAGGGTGAGCAAATGATGAACGCCTTTAACGATTATATCTCAGGACACATTGTAGCCGTTGCCATTGATGCAGCAGATCGCAGCCGCTTACTCTCAACAGCTAAGCTGTAGCCATTATGTCAATTATGCAATTTTTGTCAGTCACTCGTTATATACCTCGAAGTACGCTCGGGAAACGATCAGTATGCGCAGCGACGGCTTGGGCGGTATGAGCAAGCTTTTTGTCATTTGCATTCGACTGATAATAGGCTCGGCTATCATTGCTGGAAGTCTGGATGACATGAGACAATTTCTCCAACTCAAAACCGAAGCTTTTTCACAGGCTTTTCTGCCCATGGTGCCCTGATTTGGAATTTGGAGAAAGACTCGATGCCCAACGGAGCTTCTTTTGAACGTTTCAACTCTCGTTCGCCTGTTTGGCAACCCTGTCACAGTTTATCAACATCCATTTCGGCATTTGGCAGGGCAAACTTAAGTTGGCTATGATCGAGCCAATTGCATCATCTGGATGACCGAAAGCTTCTCTGATCTGTGTTTTTAAGTTCAGAACGCACCGTACAGTGTCGCCTGTTTCCTCCAGACACGTTTATGAAAGCATAGTGCCTCCCTTTGCATGTCATACTAATATCTCCACACGGAAAAGAAATTGCTCGAAGCTGTCGGCGCTAGCAAGTCCTTCTCCTTAGTTGCAATGTTTCAAAGCAAGACGCAGTGATGGATTCTGCTTCGATCTCGCTGGCCGTCCAACTGCTGCTGGAAGATTTGGAAGCCCTAAAGTCCGGGATAAAGGGCAAGGGCCGGGAAGGCGACGACCTCCCTGATATCGACACCGCCACGGAGCTTTTCCGGGAGGAACTCGCGACGCAGGCCGTTTTTGCTTCCGATCGAGCCATGTGCGAGAGTATTGCCGACGCCGTGACCAAAGATGCTGACACGATCAGACAACTCGATCCAGAGCAGGCACATCGGGATGTTCAGCTCGACGACGAGCTCGTCGACAAACTGAAGGTCCTCTACGTCACCGGCAGAGAAGAGCCAGAAAAACATTACCAAGACCAGGACTCTGAGCTCCCCGAGGCGAAGTCTTCCTCGTGGGGCGCCAGCCGCGCTGTCAAGCGTCGCCCAAAGAGGAATTGCACCGGCTGCGGTGAAGATTTCGACTTTATCAATGTGGCGCGCTGTCCCTGTTCTCACGAATATTGCCGAGAGTGCCTGGGCTCGCTTTTCGAAGCTTCGATTGTTGACGAATCGCTGTACCCGCCGCGGTGTTGCCAGCAGCGCATCCCCCTGGATCAAAATCGCATTTTTTTGACCCCGGACCTGGTGGGCCGCTTTAAGGCTAAAGAGATGGAGCTGGAAACCTCCAACAAAGTGTACTGCCACGCCCCGGAATGCTCTACGTTCTTGCCGCCAAGATTTGTAAACGAAGTTAAAAATACGGCTGTTTGTGTCAAATGCAAAAAGAGAACCTGTACGATATGCAAGGGGGCGGCGCACGCCGGGGATTGCCCCCAAGATCACGGCATCCAGCAGGTGCTGGAATTGGCGGCCCAGGAGGGCTGGCAGCGGTGCTACAACTGCTTCAGGGTTGTTGAACTTGGGACTGGCTGTTATCACATGAGTGAGCCCACGACCACTTTTTCTTGGCACGACTGTTGGCTAACCAGAGGCATCGCCCTGTTGTTACAGCATGTCGCTGTGGAGCACAATTTTGCTATCTCTGCGGCGAGCGATGGAATGCTTGCGATTCAGTAACCCTGGCCCTTCCATTCCTGGCTGCTCGAACCTCTACTGGTTCGGTTTCTAGCATATCACCCCCACACCCCTTGCCCGCCACCTCGCTCACCTGTCCCAAAATCAAATAACAAGCCCTTGAATCCTCTCAAATCAGCCTCAACAGCAGGCATTATGTCACGTGCGAACAGAAGATACTGCAGCCTCTGGCGGTTTGACTACATTTACATGAAGGTAAGGAAATTGAACCTCATCGAGCATAGAGGGGTAAATTGGGACGGCAAAGGAAGGCCTATATAACCCTGCATTTAGCGGCTTCCCGGCAATGTTCCGATAAGATTTCCTATCATGGATAAATGCAAGGTTTACTGAGACAGACGTTCAAACCGAGGCTGCCAAGGTATTCGCCAAAACCCGCCTAGTACTAACGCTATGGGAGCCTTACCAACCCAGCAGGTCTATTTAGGTCTTTTCAATGTCTTCCACACCCTTACCAACGTCAGCAAAAACCATTAAATACTGCACGACTGTATACATGAGAAGCTTACCCGTTGTAACAAAGCACATATTAATACAACCGCACACAACACTGGAAACCATCGACGGAACCTCACATACCGTTTTACCTTTTGCCACAAGTAGTGGCCCGTGCTAGTTGAGTTTGGGTGCGTCAAAACAGGTGTTATAACCGGTACCAGGGAGACCAGACAGAGTCGTCCTACACGCGCCCAGGAGAGATATCCCCGACAGAACCCAAAATTATGTAGGGAAGGAATCAAAACCTTGTATGACGCCAAGGACAGTGATCATTTGGATGAGCAGATCATAATCACCACACTGAGGAAATAGGCTATAAGCAACGCTCATTACCATGTAGATAGATTTCTTTCCAGAATCGCTTAGCAGCAATCAACCTTTGGTTAAAAGTAATGCTTGAGTTGCCAGTCAGACGNGCCTTCCACCAACGCATTAAGAATTACGCTTTTTTGCGGAACGAATTTTTCAGGCCGCCGGAGAGACAAAAGGCCTTGGAAAACGTTGGATAACCCGGTTTTTGGCTCGTTATCCAATCCTTAAGACCCAAAGGCCCCGTCGAATAGAAAACGCCCGGGTTAATGGGGCTACTACGGAGGTAATTAAATCTTGGTGGCTTTATATTACCAACCCCGTTATTAACGATATTAAACCGGAAAATCGGTGGAATATGGACGAAACCGGTATAATGGAAGGTAAAGGATCTAATGGTTTGGTATTAGGCCTTAACGGGATCCGGCCGTTACAGCGAAAAGAGCCCGGAACGCGGGGTTGGACGAGCATAATCGAATGTATATCGGCTACGGGGGTTACCATACCTCCCCTCGTTATATTTAAAGGAAAAAGCGTACAGCAACAATGGTTTCCAACAAATTTGGATCCTTTCGATAACTGGCAATTTTATGCAACCGAAAACGGGTGGACAAATAACGAAACGGCTATCGAATAGTTAAAAAAAGTGTTTATTTCACATACCCAACCCAATACCCCTGAAAAGCGGTTATTGGTTCTCGACGGCCATGGATCACACGCTACGGACTAACTTATGCTTCTTTGCCTCCAAAATAACATTTAACTCCTATATTTACCCCCTCGTTCGTCGCACGTTCTTCAACCATTGGATTTATCGGTTTTTGGGCCGTTAAAAGAGGCTTATCGACGTCAACTTGGATTTGTTAGCCAGTTTTGCAATTCAACAGTCATTGGAAAAAAGAAACTTTTTGCTTTGTTATCGAAAAGCTCGATTTAAAGCATTTACAGCAAAAGTTATCCAATCCGGATGGCGTACTTCGGGGTTATGGCCAGTTAATTTAGCTAAGCCGCTTTTAAATCCTTTTTTACTGGAAAATAGCGACGCAAACGTCGATAACGCCGAAAATAACGGTTTATTTGAAAAGAAAACACCGGAAAAAAAGCCAAAAAATAAATAGCCAGTTTTTAATTATTTGGAAAACACCTGTTAGGACCCGAGATATTCGACTTCAACTGGAAAAGTTTTCCCAGTCCAACAAAAGCAACGCCACTTCACGGCTTCTGTTTGCAAAAGTTCAAAAAAGCTTCGAAGCCAAAGATACCCTTTTGGCTAACGCCCAGCAAAAAATCAGCTTGCTGGAAGCACAGTTGGAGGCAACACGGCCGGCGAAAAGGAAGAGGGTGGTTCCGGATCCAAACGAGCTTTTAGTTAGCAAAAAGAACGTTATTGGATTACAGGAAAGTAACAGGGACATTTTGGAGGATTATAATGATGGAGAAGAGGCTAATGAACAGGAAGAGCTTGAAGATAATTGTATTTTTGTGCGTTCGTAGTTTTATTTTTAAATCGATTTCCGAAACGCGGAATTTTGTTGTTAGATTTTTGGGGGTGCGGTTGTTAGGGGGGTGCGGTTTGGGGGTACCCAACGTTAGTGGTGGCGTGGAGTCATGGCTCATGTGAGCGCCAAAACAGGCCTGAGTCAATTCAGACGAGCAGTGGTCACGGGAGCCAAAAGCACATGGCATATGTGCTGCCTGTCGCTAAGCACAAAAGGCACAACTGGCTCTAAGGAATTTCCACACCATCCAGATATCTAAGTGGGACAGCCAGAACTGGCTGTAGAGGTTAATACCCCCCACCCAGAGCGAGCGAAAAAGCTCTTGACTGCGACCCAAAGTGAGTGCGGCTAGCACTTCTGCGATAGCCCTGCATTTCTACCTTGGCATTCCCGGGTAGTAGATGTCACAAACTATGGATCCGAGGCTTGGCGCCTGAGGGAGAATCTTTTATGTGGCCTCTTTGGTGCCAAGCGCAACGCCCACTATGAGTAGTTTTGACTGGCATAACAGGGGTTGGGTATCCTTGTACCCGCTTAAAACCCATAAAGCTTGGCATGGATCACCCCTACACACCCCAGCTTTGGCTCTCAACCCAGTAGGGTAGGTACTCTCGATTGGGTGTATTACAGCCTGTTTTGTCAACGAAGGTCGCCATAACATTTTAACATCCCTGTCTTGTGGTGCTGGAGACAAGTGCCATGGTAGGGCATCGGCAGGGGGTATTTCGTGACTGACCTTGAGGTATAGCTACCCCAAGATAGCTAAAAGTTGCCTACACCACACGCCCCTCTAAGCTCAATGACAAGCAGGATTCGTCGTTTGGGAATAGGTACTGTAAACTCAACATGATCAAAGAATGGCGCGGGCGCTTAGTACCAATGTGATTGACAGACTGTAGGAAGAGATTCAGAAGGCGTGGTGTATGATAGCTCTTAGAAGGCGCCCGACCCTGAGAAACAAGTTAACAACCCTGGACCGGACGTGACCGCCAAGCTTTTGCAAGGAAGCCCGTAGATGCTGAAATCAGAGCCAAGGCTTACATGCTATGGATACATAGATGCACTCGGGAAACTTCCGATCCTCGACCAAAAGTTCTATTGGGAAATCTAACCGAACTGTTACCTTGACGGCAAGAGACACCTTTTCTATATATAAATCAGCAGCTACCTAAAGCTTGCCAGAGGGGCCACAGCAACAACTTTCCACATATAACTATCCGCCAATACCAAATCCCACCCAGGACAAACATCAACATCATCCAGATCCATCTACTGTCATCTCATAAACCGCCCACAGACAGGCATTCTCAATCGATCCAGGGACCAGGACCCAGCTCTCAGATATGCCGTCATCATCGACACGGGGTTCGGGGAAACCCGGCTCCTTGAGCAAGTCGAAGCACAAGTCAGATGACTGGTCTCAGATCTTGGATCCAGAAGAGAGGAAGCGCACTCAAAGTCGCGTAGTGAAGCGCAAATCTCGTATGTATACATCCATATCAATCAAAGAACAGAGCCTTGAGTATTGAGCTAACGATAACAACAGGAACCAAGGCCAGAGATAAGGAGAACCGGCACTTGCATCATCTGAACCGCGATGGTAGCTACCAAGGCCGCAGGGCGAATGATTTGGATCTGACAGAAAGCGGCATGGATCCGTCACCAGTTTTGCCCTTGTTTATGCAAAGCAGTCCTGGCTGTTCAGAGGCTAGACCTGGCGAGAGCTTCACAATTCAAGATGGTAACTACATGCAGGGCCAGGCGGCGACGTACGTACCAGTACCTTATGTTGCCAATCCCGCGGCAACCACGCAAGCCGAATCACACGCATCGTTGCCGTGTCTGCGGTCGATAAACCATGTGAAGCAGCAAGAACCCCAGGCGCATACAATACCCACAGTTCATGAGCAGCTCACACATCAAGCGCGAAGCGGCGCTAGGGAGGCATTGGGCATCGAAGCCGATCCTGACTACTCGCCAGAAAATTACCCTAATTTCACCCTATTCAACCATAGGCAGGATATGGTACCGGCTCTGCAAGTTCTGTCAATATTGGGACAGCATCAGCCACCCTTGTCTGCCATGACGACTAGTGACATGGTCCCCCAGGGCGAAATGCTTTCTCCATGCGCCCAAAGTACCTTAACGCAGCTTCAGACAACTGAGAAGAACAGAGAGACACAAGTCAGTGAGCTTGGTTCTCAAGGCTTTCTTGGCATGCTTTCAAATGCACCCGAACAACCTCAGGGCTCAGTTGCAAGTAGCCCGGCTGCAAAACTTATTTCGCAGAAGAATTGTGACGAAAAACTTCCCTATTACTGCAATAAAACCCATATGCCCGAACATGTCATCCGTAAGAAAAAGCATCCACAAAATGTAAACGTGCTAATATGGCTAACAGTCTTTTAGATACGGGTGTTCGAACCTACGAATGTGCACAATGCGTTAATACCTTTTACCAAAGAGACAGCCTTGAACGCAACCTCAAAGATTCTCCTTGGACTGAATTTCTAGTAGGCTATGGGAACATGGACACCACGCAGAATTATGACCAAGAAGGCCCATACTCGATGGTCAGGTCGGGAGCGCATTCATGGCAACGGCAGGAGGTAGGGCTGGTTCCGGTGGGCATAGACATCGAAACTGGCTCTATATTCCAGGAGCCATATGATCTTCTATCGACCCTAGCTCCAGCGCCTTGCACGAATACGGCCACTGTGGTTTTTCGAAAAGAAGGGGATGAAGATAATATCACCTCATTCTTGAAGTACGAATTGTCGCCAAGCGTGAATATTTGCTTGGAAATGAAAGACATGTTTCCAGAGTATTCATGGCAACACGACTTTGATGTTAGCCAGCATGTCACGGGGCTTACGGTTTGGTATTACATCCCGGACAGCACCATTTCTGTCAGTTTTAAGCTTTGCGCTCAAAAAGTCTCAAGATCAGCGATCTTCGATCACAATAGCGCAATTAAAGGGTCAGAAATCATTTCAGCTCCCGCACCTGTCGAGCATTCCTGCGTTGCGGCCTATCTGTCGTCTTTAAAAGGCCACGCCGTAACAAATCTTGATCGTTTTGTAACCCAGATCCGAGCGGTTATCACACCAGTTCCAGCAGGGAATCAAGGGGTGTCTTTGGCCAACTTATTTGTTTCATTCGAGCTGAACCCCAATGTTTCTGAAAATGATTTGCTCCACGATGATTCAGAAGGGATCGAGTTGCTCAACGAGCAGCGCAACTGCGATGAGTATGACTGCGAATCTCTCCTTAATCAACCTTCTCAGCATGTTGTAGATCAAGAGGCAGACGCACCGGAGCATTTTCGGCAAGGAACGCCTCACCAACCCGCCAACTCAAACACTTTCATCCCAGGTACATTCAAAACTGAAAACCAACCAGATGATCACAAACGCGTTCGTGAGACGACTGCCAGCACGGAGGAGAAAGAATGTTTTCAGTGGCAGTCAAATATCAAAAAGGGAAACGAATTTTGGATGGTTGTTTAAAACAAAAAAGACTACCAGAGAAAAGCCAACGGCCTCCTGGTGGCAATTTGCCAAGAGATCTCGTTGGCCGGGGATATGCAGACAACACGCAGGCTGCAACCCCGGTAAAATGTAAGCTTGTACATTTGGTTCGATGAGGTGTGTACCGGCCCTCTAATGATTTGGTACCAAAATGCCTCCGAACTATAGTTGCCCAATCGAATCAGGAGGGGAGAACAGAGTGACTCAAAAATTTGCTGTACCAGGCTAAAGAGATGTCTCATCATGTTTCTGAGACGAGAAAAGGAACAAAACTAACGCTGTATCTCAGCGCTAGAAGGGAAAGAAATAAGAGGAGAGATGTCCGGGAAGAGATATTATTAAAGATTTCCTTTGCTTTTTTCTGAGTATTTTGAAGATTTCTTATTTTGTTTCTATAAACGATTTCCCCAGAGCTCAAATGGCGGAGATTTTTCCTCAATTCGCCTTCAATGCTTTTATTGTATATGCTTGATTGTTAATAGGCCTTTCGCAATGTCGATCGATCAACAGAACGTTGTTATACGGATATAAAGAATTTCTGTATGTTTGACGGGCTTTTCCAGCCTTGAACTCAAAATAGCTGCACAAGCAGTGTGAAAGTTTCAGCTTCCAAATATTGTGATTGGAAACACGAGAATGAAGTTTGAAACAGAAATGAAGGATAAAAAGGATAAACAGAGATCTTCTGGAGCAAGCTTGTAATGAGACTAGATGAAAGAAAAGTTCTCGAAAGAATTGACCTGAAATACCAGCGCTAAGACAAACGGATAGGTTACACAAATTTCTAATTATCCTTGCAAGTAGTGTGGAATCTCAGTCACAAACAAAGACAAATGAATCAGTGAGCCGTGCTTGGACCTTGAAGAAGACGGAATGACTTGAGTAGTATGAGGGCAGACACCACAGTGTATTTTGACCATGAATTGATATCCGGCTTAGTCCCATTTGTCGTTTTAATGAATTTCGTTAACGTGAGACAAGCTATGGAAGGCGTGAATGCAAAAGCGGCTTAAGGATAGGCTTGTCAAGTGTTTGGAGTATCTTGACTTCCGGCTCTTCCGGTATCTTTATTGTTTCTTAATGCGATCAAATAGGCCATATTTTGCCAGACTGAGTTAGTGCTGTCAAAGGCACGCACACACGCTGACATGTTCGAGGTACAAGGACAAACGGCAATGCAGTCTTTCTCGGAACCCTCAGAATGACAACCCAAACAGGCGAACAGGGTAACTTCCCCTCGGTTGTCTCTAAATTGGAAATGATACACAGGCTTTATCTGTGTGCAGAGGATGCATTTGTAGCCAAGGATAGTCATTTGAATAGTTAAGCTAGCGAGTTGAATGGATTTGAAATAAACCGGTCCAATTTGGAATCAATCACTCAATGAACCAAGGTATTGTATTTATATTTTACAATGTTGTATTTTCCGGTGATTTGGCTGTTTTGTCCGTGGTGTCCTAAAATCTATCGGCGTTTGCTACATCCTTTTTTGCCTGCTATCAAGATCAATGGCATTCCCGCTCGGTCCTAGAAGCGCTTTCGTGCCTTGCTTTTACGCATATTTTTGAGGCTAAGATCTACAGATCAATATCGATTTAAAGGCTCTCAATCTTGTCAACAAGCCCAAGAGCGTTCGCATCGGTCACCCAACCAATCCCAAGGCTGTCTCAAACACCGGCTCGGTCCGGTGATAAGTTGATTTGCAGGACTTTTGAGTAAAATGGCCCGTTTTGGATGATCTTCTCGCGTGGCCTCAACAGCCTTTTAAATCATGCTCATCCTTTTCCTCTGGCTAAACAGTCCTCTCTGGGTGTCTATGTTGTACTGATTTGTGCTCTCGATTTCGTATTGTTTGGGAAAGCACAAATCTCCATTTTCTACACTGTGTTTCTTCCCCCTGGATACTTAGCAAAGAAACACTCCGATGGTCAGACCCTCAGCTTTTGCTAGCGATCTTATCTATCTATCAATCTCTATGCTTAACTGCTCGCTTTCATCAGGTATACTAAGATTTCCATCTTTGGTGTAGCATCGCATAGCCGCAGACCCTCCAACACTTCTTTGGAACGGGTCCGTTGTTAAGAGGGCGCCACTGAACCATCTTGACCATCATAGCATTGACTAAATCTCCATTTAAGATAGCATTAACTCACCTTGGTCGTCTGACCATATTTTTACGATTAGACACTTGGTCCCGCTAGAAACCAGGATAAAGGTGAGATAGGGATCCCTTTTTGTTCGAATATATATCCGGACTGGAAAATATCTGTGGCCCACTCCGTATCCTCCGATTTTTGTCTGGAGAGTTTGACGGTTGCGTTTTGGGTTTAGATTCAGCCCCATCACCGTTTAAGGAAAACTGCAGAAAGTCCGAAGCCATAGAAGGGCCAACCTTGAAGCTCGTTTTTCGATCAGGTTTCTGCGAGACTATATCCGGAATGTCTAAGGAAAGCACAGCAAATATTCGCAAACTTCTTGCACCGTGCTTTTCAAGGAAGTCTGCAATGCTCAATCATAGGTCAGATAGCCTGGCGACTGATAGTCGTCATAAGAGAGAGCTCCTCCCCTGAAACCTAGCCAGCATGAGCTGTCATGGCGACACTGGAAGAATTGAATAAAATTCATCGAGAAATGCCGAAGGCCAAGAAGATGCCGAGAGAATCGCAGGGAAGTTCCATGTGTCTTGCGCAGACCCGTTAATACCTTTTACAGGGGACCCTTGAGCGATCCAGCCCGGCTGGCCTCTCGTTGGACGCTGTTCATCACAAGGTACACCGTCTGCCTTGCCACCGACTGCAAGTTGAAGGGGGTTCGGCAGCATCTGTCAATCCTGGATGCTACCAATTCTGAACTTGCCCTAATTATTGTCGTGCGTTATTACATGATACGGGATTCTTGGATTATGTATAGAGGGGATGCGCCACTTTTCGGAACCCCGTGGGACATTGCCTACCTAGACATTCCTGAAGTAATTACTGACGCACACTAACGTAGACGTGCAGCCTGAATTATAGGGTAGGAGAGCCATGTATTGGGTTCAGTAGCGCTGTTTACCAAAAGAGCGTGGAAGCTCTTTTATCCTGCTCCTATTGCTGACTCAGCGCTAGCTGTCATGTGATGACAAGATCTATCTGATTATCCAATGCGACAACAACCACACCGCACACCAGTATCATTTTAATAATTTGTATCTTATCAGCGACGCATTACATTCCCGGGGCTGGAATATTTTTCCTCCTTTCTTTTACTTATCTCTGAGTAATTCGTTGTAGAGGGCTAGTTTGCCGTAAGGGTTATTATGCTACCCACCTGCCGTATCAATCTAGAGTGGCCAGGGCGAAAGGCAGGGGTTTAAGATTGGATCCAGGAATACGATTACGTATTTCCTGGGGTTTCCTTTTACCATATCCCCCGGCCCCTAGCCAACTCGAGGCAGGCTGTATTGTAAGCATCAGGGCCCTAACAGCACTCTCGAACCACAATATCCGCAACTGCAAAACCTCCGTCCGTCTTATAAATAGTGGCAATACCGTCGCAGCGGCAACATAACATATTTTCTTCCTTACTCCTTCGGAATCCGTCCGGCCCCTCCAACCCGTAGACGTTGGACTGCTCTGCACAAAACTCAGTTTACGAGGTCGTTTTCCAACACAGCTATACGCCATCATCCTATTTTTCTAGCCCGATTCTTCGGCAGCCCAACGATCAGGCTTTTCACGCCTACACTGGGCGCAGCACGTCTTATGCAACCATGGCGTATGTGTGCCGGGGATTTGGCCCTATGCATCCCACGGCTTGTCGCTGACTGAGATTAGAGCCGAAACTGAGAATCATGTCAATGAGAAGGGCTTCAAATCATTTCTGGGAGACAAATTTATATCTCCAGTAGATCAAGTGCGTCAGACGCCGCTGTGAACGCTGTCGTCAGAAAGGCACCAGCACTGACAAAAACGCAGACTGGATTGGACAGTCTCGACATTCTCAACCAGCTATTCACACAAGTTCTCAATGGAGAATTACACACTGAGGCCGTAAAGATCAAGGAAAATTCACATGTCCTGGATCTTGGCTGCGGAAGCGGCCTCTGGGTGATGCTTATGGCCCTAGAGTAAGCAAACCCAGTATCAGCTAAGCCGGACAGTGCTCTTGCTCATCTATTTGAATAGCCCAAAGCTATCTTCAATTATAGCAGCATACCGTCATATCCTGTTACCTGAAAAGTAAGTTCAGCCAGTACTGGAGTTTGAGGGAGAAAGAGTTTTGTTGAATCGCGTGGCCAGCATCCCACAGACCGTTACGTTCACCCCTGTGGATATTGAAGGGGAATGGACAGGCAAGATTTTACAGCATGCACCTTACGATCTAATAAATTGCAGGATGATGAAGGGGTCTATGAAATCATGGCCCACAATATACGAGAAAATAGCGACGTAAGCGCTTCAAGGCATCTTCTGAACGCCGCTCTCATCTGCGCAGGCTAATCGCCAACCTACAGCCACTTGACGCCCGGAACCGGAGTCTTTGAACAGTTTGAGATCGATTTGCGATTCCAGTGCTCCTCTGGCCTCATTCCAGACGCCTTAAACCAGTGGGCAGATAAGCTTCACCAGGCCATGGAAGAGCATGGCATGTCTATGCGATGCGACCCCGAGGAAATTCGATGCATGCTGCTCAAAAGCGGCTTTGACAACGTTGAAGAGCGGGCGATTGTTCTTCCAATCAATGACTGGCCGCTGGAAAACGACGGTAAAAGAATCGGGAAATGGTTTAATCTCGCCCTCACCAACAGCTTACTGCCAATGTCCCTTTCACCTTTGGTTCGTGCTGGGAACAACAAGGTCAAGGAAATCAATGACCTGATCAACAAAGCCAGCGAAGAATTACGTTCCCAGGCACGTACGGAGGGCGTCTACTGCATGCTGTGAGTATATCTTTTATAATCTTTTGCACAACCAGAATAACATGCCAACCTGACCGAAACACGCAGCTACATTTGGACCGCCATAGCCTGAGTCTTTGATTGTAGACAAAGTCGCTCACGTCTGACCGCTAGTCCAGACCAAGCTGTTCAAAATTGGCACCGTCTTTGTCCAAGGCTTGTGCGATGCAACGGCCCAGAGCTGCTGACAGTAGTCTCTGAATTTTGAAATAAAGTTGTAACTAATGAGTTACCATCTCTTTACCCCAAGCTTTGGTGACTCTAAGGATGAGATTGAGGCGTCTCGAGACTTGCTGTTCAACCTTGTTGAACTTTTCCACTCGTTGGTATCCTATCTTGAAGATGTTGTTGGAATACGAGGCTATGAAACGTGAATAAGAACTCGATGGAATTAAACCTCGTTGTGGCTTTTATGGTAGCACTTTGTGGAATAAATTACCCTCCTACACTCTGGGGGTTGACCTACTTCTAGAATGGCTGAAAAATCCAAAGTTTACGTCTTTTGGGCTAAAAGACTATAGCCGGCTGAGAATCAGGCTGATGCAGTTCAAGCAAAATTGCTTCAAAAGTATAGCAGTCAAAAACTTGCCACCGAGAAGCTTGCTGAATTTTGACTGTGGTACTCTGGGTACATTTAAAATCATCCGGAGGTGGGGTGCGTGATGGGAAGCAAGCACTCCACAATAGGTATAATGTGGAACCCAAATCGTGGCAATTGTGGGGCAAATTAGCTAGGGCTACCAGTTTGTCGCGGATGAGTCATTATCAGGCCTGTTTGTCCCTGCGCTGCAAAGCCGACTTGCGGCCGGGTGAACACCCCTACTGGAAACGCCTACATGGTTGTCAGTAAACACACGCTGGGATGACTTTCCAAGAGAACATACATGTAGCACGAAGGATCAGAGGCGAAGTTGATACTAAGGGGACCTTTCGTTACGGGCCCATTCCTATTGGTCTTCACCTCCACAGAGTCTTTGGAAAGGATGATTACGGGGTAGCATCCCGGCACTTACTGCACGGTACAAAGCTCTCAACCATCCTCATGTGACCGCAGATGCACTAATTAGGAGGCCTGTGTGATTAATTGTGACTGTTTCAAGGATGTCGACCTGAAAGCATCAATGATAGTAGACACAAGGATTCGGGCTCGCTGCCGTGATCTCCTACTCCTAACAGGTTGCTGCCTGGGAGGCATCTGATTCATTTGCGTATGTGATCAAAAATAGAACTGGTTGAAGTTATTGACCTTCGCTTTGAAGCAGGGAGTTTCAAGCAAGGAGGACTGAAGAGTCGAGGACGAAATTGATGCTAGCTTTCTGAGGGGTGTGTTTTGTGGCGGGCTTGTTCCTATTGGCCTTTCCCTCCATGGTGCCTTCTGAATGGGTGATTTGGGGTAGCGTTCAGATACTCAATTGGGATACATTTCTGTCGATCTGTACCCCTACTCTTACACAGCTGTGTTGGTGAACCATGGCATATGAAGACAACAATGACTGACCTGAGCGGTTGCACGACCCGGCCTTGACTCTCATTTCCCATAAAGGCGGTGCGAGGAATTAAAGCAATCAGGGTCACTGTATATGTTTGACCCACCCCAAATTACGGGTCCCGCCATACCAAGTAAGTAGACGAGTTCATTTTCCTGATTGGTGTCCAGGCCCGTGTTTTGCAGCAAGGGTTCGCGGGATGGCTCTATTTCACAGCCTGACATTAACTTGCTAGCCTGCTCCCCGTCTACGGCATAGGTGCCTTAGGAATCACAGGCGCGATTGAGCGCGATCACCGATTTCCTACGCATTCTGGAGCTGTAACATGTTGATGCTAGCAAAGATAGTTGAAGTTGAGGATCAAGTCCAAGGAAAAAGTCTCAGATTTCTGGTAGAAAGGTAGGGCGCACAATCTCGCCAGGTGCAGATCGAGAGAAATATACTCAAGTTAAGTACCGAGATGCTCCGTGGAGGTGAAGGCCAATAGGAACGAGCCGGTCAAAAGGTCCCCGCAGAAAAGTCAGCATTAAACCTCACCGCCGCTACCGTCCTACCTTTGAACCTCCCTGCTCGAAGTCGAGGGTCAGTAGCAGCTCGCACCGCAATTTCAGTCGTTGGCATGCTTATCTATCAGATATAAGGCAAATTTTCTCTCATGTTTTCCGAATTGCTTTCCTATTGCAGGTTGGCTCTGGCTTATATTGCTAAGATTACGGAGAGTGGTCGAGGCCAGCAAGAAGCATCAACAAAGCAATGCGCTGAAAAGAAGATTTTCAAATACAGGTCCGCTTGGGAGGTGAAATGAACCGAAAGAATGGGAAAGCCAGATAGAATAATACCAGATTATACATCAGTAGTCCTCAGGGATCTTTGATGCCTGCTCTGCTTGAGTACCTACTCACGGACGAAGCTCGCGTCTTTTTCGGATTCTGGGAGGCAGCGAAGCTCAGTACTGTCTGGTGTGCAGTTGCCCGGCAGATTTGTGAGACCAAATTTGCCGTCGTGCCCATCGCGCGCCAGCCCACAGGAGGCCAGCCCACAGGAGGCCAGCCCACAGGAGGCCAGCCCACAGGAGGCCAGCCATATACACCTACCTCACAAACCCAAATATTTTCACCATCAAAGACTCTGTTACTCCCCCGCGGCATCTTCGTGTTGGGACAGAAACGTAGGCGCGTCAACTCCAGAGACCTCGGAAGCGCTTGCACTACCATATCGAGCGAAGGACTCACCGTGGCCTCGCTCCAAGTTCTCCCATCCCCAAGTCGTTCTCTTTTTGACCTCATTCAGCCACCAACTCGAAAGTCCAACTAGACAACGGACAAGGTGTGCGGTAAAGACACTGTAGATCTTCCTTGTCCGAGACCAATAGGAATTGCTTCCTGTGTGATTGATGCGTGATGCATGACGCTCTCGCACGGGCGACATGGGCACCAGGGACCTTACCCACACAGTCCAGAAAGAAAAGCTTCGGCCTGCCTTATTTCGAACAAGAGCCGAGCCGATAAATTGATGTGAGGGGGAGAGGAGGTGGCGAGCCTTGTGCTAGAAGCAGATGGTTTCCGAGACAGCACTCTTGTCATTTTGTTAAAATTATCCATTAGTACCATAGTCAAATCCTACTAAGGTTCTCGGTGCCAAAATTTTGACAGTTGTACTTCTGAAGCACACTGCAAGCAATTAGACCATGTCCCAGGTCCACAACCTAAGCTCTCAGTAAAATCATCCAGTGAATGTTCTTTTACCCCAATAAACGGAAATTCAATTTTCAAATCCTCCAAAACTCTGACCTGGACACCGTTCTTCGACAGCATTTGCGAAAATGGACCCATCGAACCATGGGCTACGCCCTGAACCTGGATTCAGTGCCGGCAAATCAAGCCCAACTTTTCGGCGCTAGTGCCATGTGTTTCCCTTTGCCGTTGAATGCGGGAGACTTAGATAGTGAAACCCTTTCCTTTGAAGCCTCCCGGACTTTCACTTCCCAAGCTTTTGTAAGCCTCGTGGAATGGTAAGACCAAAGTCGCGGAAGGTGGTTGAAAAATGGTCAGTAACAACGGTAGCGATGGGGAGCGGAATGTCTGAACTGAGGAAGTCTTTCGCGACACCTATTCCATCCCTTTGTACAGCTGGCGCTCCAATCAACCGGTGAACATGTTTTCTCTTATTTGCAATTTCCATTGATAATCATTCCTTTTAACAATTTACCCGCAGATGTGTTGGCAATAGGCCAGGTTAACCGGTGGGACATAGCCCTGTGGAGTAGTCCACGAATAATATCGGTAAAAAATGTAAATAAGGTTGCCTAATGCCGCACAAAATCGCCATAATGTTAATCATTCGCTCAACCAAGCAACCAAGCAGGCCTGAGGTTTCTCAGCTATGCAGGAGGCCCTCCATGTCCGCGGCTTGGAGCAAGAGCGCAATCCAAATTGAGAGCCTGGGGCGACAAACTGCGGGGTTCGGCGTCTCATTGCGACAGTGGGGGCTTAACGTTGCGTACCCCCTGTTCGGCACCCCCCCTGTTCGGCACCCAAAAATAACAACACTTTTATTTTTATCCTCCAACTTCTATTATAAATATCTCGATGAATCTTTCACTTTTGGATTTACTTTTTTCTAATCTTGATTCTCCATTTTCCAATGAAGCAATATACTGAAAAACAGCTTATATCTGCAATTAACGACGTCAATAATGGCAATCCAATTGCAAAAACCTCCCGAAAATGGGGAATACCTAGGTCTACACTTCAAAGTCGACTTAAAGGTTCTCAAGCTTATAAAAAAGCACAAAGCCCTTTTCAAAGGCTTTCTACGGAACAGGAAAAGCATTTGGCTGATTGGGTACTTACCCAAACAGCTTTAGGGCTTCCGCCAACGCATCAAGAATTACGCTTTTTTGCCGAACGAATTTTTCAAGCCGCCGGAGAGATAAAAGGCCTTGGAAAACGTTGGATAACTCGTTTTTTGGCTCGTTATCCAATCCTTAAGACCCAAAGGCCCCGTCGAATAGATAACGCCCGGGTTAATGGCGCTACTACGGAGGTAATTAAATCTTGGTGGCTTTATATTACGAACCCGGTTATTAACGCTATTAAACCGGAAAACCGTTGGAATATGGACGAAACCGGTATAATGGAAGGTAAAGGATCTAACGGCCTGGTATTAGGGCTTAACGGGATCCGGCCGTTGCAACGGAAAGAGCCCGGAACGCGGGGTTGGACGACTATAATCGAATGTATATCGGCTACGGGCGTTGCCCTCCCTCCCCTTGTTATATTTAAGGGAAAAAACGTACAACAACAATGGTTTCCGACGGATTTAAGCCTTTTCGATAATTGGAAATTTCACGTAACCGAAAACGGGTGGACAAATAACGAAACGGCTATCGAATGGTTAAAAAAAGTGTTTATTCCGTATACCCAACCTTTAACCCCTGAAAAGCGGTTATTAGTTTTGGATGGCCATGGATCACATATAACGGACGAATTTATGCTTCTTTGCTTGTAAAACAATATTCAACTCCTATATTTACCCCCTCATTCGTCACACGTTCTCCAACCATTGGATCTATCGGTTTTTGGGCCGTTAAAAGAAGCTTATCGACGTCAACTTGGATTTGTTAGCCAATTTTGCTGTTCAACAATTATTGGAAAACGAAATTTCCTACTTTGTTATCGAAAAGCCAGATTAAAAGCATTTATAGCAAAAACCATTCAATCTGGTTGGCGTACAACGGGGTTATGGCCGGTAAACTTGGTTAAACCACTTTTAAGCCCTTTTTTGTTAGAAAATAGCAATGCCAACGTTATAAAAGATAAAAACAACGGTTTGCAAAGGGATAAAACACCGGAAAGCCCAGCCCAAAAAATTAACGACCCGTCTTTACTTATTTGGAAAACCCCTAAAACGACCCGAGATGTCCGATTTCAACTGCAAAAACTTTCCCAATCCAACAAAACCAACGCTACTTCACGTCTTTTATTTGCAAAAGTCCAAAAAAGCTTCGAAGCTAAAGATACCCTTTTGGCTAGCGCCCAGCAAAAAATCAGCTTATTGGAAGCACAACTGGAGGCAATACGGCCGGTTAAAAGGAGGAGGGTGGTTCCGGATCCAAACGAGCTTTTGGTTAACAAACAGAACATTATTGGATTGCAGGAAAAGGATATAGAAAATTTGGAACCTTTAGCTGATGAAGAAGAGGTTAATGAACCGGAGAAGCGTGAAAACGATTGTATTTTTGTCCGTTGATAATTTTATATTTAAATCAGCTTATAAAAGTAGGCATTTCGTTGTTAGATTTTCAGGGTGCCGAACAGGGGGGGTGCCGAACAGGGGGTACGCAACGTTATGGGCGGACCGTCTCACACTTTCTTCACCATGCAGGAGGCCTTTTGTTCGCATCCGATTGGCAACCGTTAACTATCACAACAGAAACACTCGCTACCATCGCCTAATCACCGCCAAGCAAAGATTTACCCCGCACTTAGCTATTTTTCTATGCAAATCAAATTGTGCATCCACTCCTGGCTGTGCCCGTGGAGGGCGTTCTGCAGTCCAGATGCTCGTTCGTGATTCTTACAAGCGATAACCGCCGAGCTTCTGTTTGTAGGATGTACAAACAGGACAGCAGCAGGCCTACCTCATGGCACTGTGGCAAGTTCTTAGCACCAACTGTAGGCTCCCAACATGCCTGACAAGCAGGCATACTGGTGAGTGGAGCACTTTGCCTAGCCTCTTGTATGGAGGGCCTCCGGCATAATGAGCAGCTGCACTGGCAAGCGGGGGACAAAATTAAATTGATGGTACTTGGAGACATGGGCTCGCCGTCGTGATCTCCCTACCCCCAATTGTTTTCGGGGCATGTGATTGGTTGAAGCTACTGACCCTCCCTTCTGTCGGCTTTTTCGAGGGATATGTTTTGTCGTGGGCTTGTTCCTATTGGCCTTCACCTCCACGGAGCCTAATGTGAGGATGCTAGGGTAGCATTCCGGCACTCAACTGGGACATATTTGCATCGATCTTCGCCCTTGCTTTCTGAATCTCAGCGTAGGCTGATAAAAGGAGGGCCCGCAGTCTCTCAGGGTATTGTCGCTTGTTACTTTCGGCTTCGGTCAAAAGCAGAAACGCGCTCTTAATTGTGTCATCACTCGGGTAGTGCAAGCTTCTTTGATAGACATTCACCACAGCCGTCGGAGTGGCCCACAAGCATGTGCGAGGGGCAAACATGCTTTTCAACGCGGAGACCAGCGGTGTTATGATGATCGACTTCGAAAGGGCACTGCTGCTTGAGCCACCTCGACCTCCGTTAGTTCAGCTAGCGTCGAACAAACGAAAACGGAAGCCAGATGTGGTATATTCCAGCAAGTCGTGGAAGCCGGTTGATCGAAGTCAAGTTAGCAGGGTATTTTCCGAGGACATTGGGCTGAAGAAGATGGCCTTTGACAGGCCACAAACGTTTTAACACGAATTACTTGACCTGGAGAAGATTGCTACCAGCTATCTTAAGCCGTAGCGGGTATACACGCCGCGGCAGCGCTGACGAACAGGAAGAGTGTGGCTGTGTAAAATTCTAATCCTAACGCGAAGATGATCCTAAATATGCTCGTCTGTTTTGTACTTGATTTCTTCTCCTTTCCCTTTACCTTCCCGTTCGTTCTTTTCTAAATCAGTGTTTCAAACAACCGGGCCTAACTTATGCCATCTTATAAGCAAACAAGCAATAGCTGGCTTGCCAACCACGATCGCATGCAAGTGTTTTAAACAGCCGCCGGTCTATACGGCGCCGGGATGGTCACTGCAACTGTCGGCGTTGCAGCCGAGTTCTGGACCGTTCGGGGGCCGATTGCGTCTATAAATCACTGCGCTGTAGCGTAGTTTTAGGCGGTGGTACGGGCTTTTGTAAATCGATGGGCCTTGGGCTGAGTAAAACCTCTCTCTGCATCGTTGTGCGCATCCATGGACGTTTGGAGCCTTCTTTTCGAGAAAAAGATGATAGAGAACAAAGACATACAAGCCGACAGTTACGATATCTACGACATCTACAACAGTATCGATGGTGATGCATACCAAAGTCCAGTCCACACAGGGCTAATTTATCAAAAATAACTTTTCTCCTCTTTTTCAAATCCTGTATCAAGTAGCAACACCTGCGCCTACCCGCTAGAAAATGAGCATTGCGGATCAAAACCTGGAGCTTGAGTGAAGACAAGCGCTCTGACTGGCCTCGGAGGGCGCCAAGTGATCTTAAATGATGAGATGGAAGAGATTTCAACCTCTCAAAAACGAAGGTATGCCTTTTGATTTTGGCACAGGCAGTCAACCCTGCCCCCACGCGAGATGGTCTGTCAAGCTCAAATAACTTTGACCTCTTCTACGACTTCAACTAAACTAATATGCCACCTCAAGCTAGAATTATAACTTATTGTCACTATGGCCCCCGAAAATACTCTCTCCAGACTTCCTGGCTTGCATCGCTGGTCTGAAAGGTTTTATGACGTTACAGTTGTCTGCGGCCATGATGTCTTCAAGCTGCATAAAGTGATTCTGTGCGCACATTCCGCATTCTTCAACAAGGCTCTATGTAGCAACTTCTTTTTACGCACAAAAACTGGTGCCAAGGTTTAACGCAATACGAATATATCTAATATATACTAAATCCAGGAATCAAAGGCCAACAAGATAACACTAGCCGATGGCGACTTCATTGTATTCGAGTCACTGATCCAGTTCTGCTACTCCGGTAGCTATACTGAACCCGAGTCGCCCGAAGATGGGCATGGTGCAGCAGTCCACTACAAGCCAGCAGCAGATATCCAGCAGGTTTACTCGTCGATCTCACACCACCTTGGAGCTGCCGGTGACGGCGGTAGGTTTTACTGGCTGTCTCATGGGATTGAACGAGCTTGCTAACAATCATTGTTCAGACCCAGGGCTCCATTACCGAGAGAGCCTCATTCAAGAAACATTATTTTTTTATGTAAACCACACCCTCATCTATGAACAGCTCTTCAAATCGCTCTGTTACTCTGGCAAGGTATATATCGTGGCAGAAAAGCTGTTGATGCCGGGTATTAAGGTTTTGGCTTTGGAGCGGGTTCGAGGCAGAGTTAGCGATATTCTTTCCGACTTCGAAGACACCTCGACTGAGGACTGTATCACGGCGCGAGTCGACGGAAGCTCGGAATTTATCAGCTTGCTTGATGACATATACGAAAGCCTGCCTGGAAGCGACGTCGCGCTGAAAGCGTCAATTTGTCGCGTTATCGCGGTTTTGAGGGTGGAGGAAAAGTTCTTCAAGCAATTGATGCCCGTGATGCAGAAACACGGTAGTCTGGCTTTAGGGGGTTTGAACTATCTGAGGCTGCACGGATGAGAAGCGCCTTCGATGGATGCAGGATGCCCACGAACAATGATATTTCTGCAAGGACAAAGATACAACAGTCAAAACCGGATCCAAGGAATATTTACAGCATCCATATCAAAAGCCAAGATGGCTATAGAAGTTAGACACACCACCAAATCGCAAAGCGAAATAGTTCAACCTGGCTTTAAGAAATGTACACACGCCCCAAAAACACAGCCAAAACTAGCTGTAAAGAATTACACCTTGATATTTCCAAGAAAAGCCCAAACTGGCCACACAAAGGTTGACCACATCCCCCAAATCGCGAAGCACATCCGAAATTATCTATACGAGTTTACCACACACTCCCCAGATCGCCTAGCGAAAAGATTCAAATTTGTTCTAAAACATAACTTCGCCATGCATTTTTCCAAACCCGCCCCCAGAGTGCCAAACACAAAATATGCCACAACTCGTTGAGAAACCAAAGACGTACAGTTTCAAAATATCTGCGTCTAAAACTGCTTGAGAAGCAATAATCAGGCCAAACTCTAGCGATAAAGTTCTTTACATATATTTCTGCCTGTTAAATGAACTTTGCGTCGCCACTCCTCGCAGCATGAATTTTATTTCGCCGTTGAATTTTAAATCAAAATGCTTGGTGCTTTCAGACAATTAATGCAAGCATTTAATGAGAGCGTTGACGTGAAATTTGAAGACACACAGCAAAAGGCTGCCAAGGTTTGGGGCGCAATATTTAAGGATGAAAACTGGCTCGAAGCTGTAATGAATTCTAAGTCAAGGGGTCATTTCTGTCATCCTGCCCTCATAGGCTATAACGTTATGAAACTCTATAATGCGTATCAAGGTCGAGTGTTTCTTGTCCTTGCAATCAGGGATGATGCCGGCGAGCATACAGAGATTTCCGAGCTATTAAGATCCCTGAAGCCTCACGAATATAATGAGCGTACTGGTGAAGTGCACATCAATGGGACCAACATAACAATCGGCCTGGAAAATAATTCAGACATAATACGCATAAATCGCCCACAAATGTTGTTTAACACGAGATACTCTCAACTAGAGACCGCCGCTCTATATTACAGCAAAAACACGCCCACTAAAATAAACGATGATAGTATAGGTGGAATTCTGAAAAAGAATAGGCCACTTGTCAAAGATTGTTGTACAATTAGATTGTATTCAAGAGAAGGAGAGCCTCTAGTCTGCATGATTCAGAGAATAGGATTTTCGTTTCCAAAGCGGTATGAACACATCGTTACAAAAGATGGAGAAGGCAAGGAAATAGGTTTATCTTGGAAAGTTATCAGCAAACCTGATTCATTTTAATTTTGTCCGATGCCAAAGTTTGTATAACTACTTATATACCTGGCGTCCGACCGGGCGGCACTGAGGTTCGACACACCTGCGTCTTTTTTGCATTTGTTTCATTGCTTTTCTTCTTTCTTTTGTTCTTTTCTTAAAAATTAATTTTCAAAGGAGGAGCCCAGTTAATTATGGGTTAGGACTAGTTTTTGGCTGGTATGTAAAGTTTGTCGACAGGCTTTCCGAACGAGTGCCATATGATGGTGTTGTGAACGTTGTTTTTTATATAAGTTAACGTTGCGTACCCCACTTCGGGCACCCCCAACTTCTGGCAGGCCAAAAGTTTTATAACTAAATACACTCTTCCATAAACTAATATAAATATAAAGCTATCAACGCACAAAAATACAATCGTTCTCAGGCTGTTCCGGTTCATTAACCTCTTCTTTATCAGCTAAAGGTTCCAAATATTCTATATTATTTTCCTGCAATCCAATAACTTTCTTTTTGCTAACCAAAAGCTCGTTTGGATCCAGAACCACCCTTTTCCTTTTCGCCGGCCGTATTGCCTCCAACTGTGTTTCCAATAAACTGATTTTTTGCTCGGCGTTAGCCAAAAGTATATTTTTGGTTTCGAAGCTTTTTTGGACTTTTGCAAATAAAAGACGTGAAGTAGCGTTGGTTTTGTTGGATTGGGAAAAATTTTGCAGTTGAAATCGGATATTTCGGGTCGTTTTAGGGGTTTTCCAAATAAATAAAAACGGGTCGTTGATTTTTTGGGCTGGGCTTTCCGGTGTTTTATCCCTTTGCAAACCGTTATTTTTATCTTTTTCGACGTTGGCGTTGCTATTTTCTAATAAAAAAGGGCTTAAAAGTGGCTTAGCCCAGTTCACCGGCCATAACCCCGTCGTGTGCCACCCGGATTGGATTGTTTTTGCTATAAATGCTTTCGATCTGGCTTTTCGATAGCAAAGTAGGAAGTTTCGTTTTCCAATAACCGTCGAACAGCAAAATTGGCTAATAAATCCAAGTTTACGCCGATAAGCCCCTTTTAACGGCCCAAAAACCGATAAATCCAATGGTTGAAGAACGTGCGACGAATGAGGGGATAAATATAAAAGCGGAATATTATTTTGGAGGCAAAGAAACATAAAATCGTCCATAACGTGTGACCCGTGGCCGTCGAGAACTAATAACCGCTTTTCAGGGGTATTGGGTTGGGTATACGGAATAAACACCTTTTTTAACCATTCAATAGCCGTTTCGTTATTTGTCCACCCGTTTTCGGTTGCATGAAATTGCCAATTATCGAAAGGGCTTAAATCCGTGGGAAGCCATTGTTGTTGTACGTTTTTTCCCTTAAATATAACGAGGGGAGGGAGGGCAACGCCCGTAGCCGATATACATTCGATTATAGTCGTCCAACCACGCGTTCCAGGCTCTTTCCGTTGCAACGGCCGGATCTCGTTAAGCCCTAATACCAGGCCGTTAGATCCTTTACCTTCCATTATACCGGTTTCGTCCATATTCCAACGATTTTCCGGTTTAATAGCGTTAATAACCGGGTTCGTAATATAAAGCCACCAAGATTTAATTACCTCCGTAGTAGCCCTATTAACCCGGGCCTTTTCTATTCGACGGGGCCTTTGGATTTTAAGGATTGGATAACGAGCCAAAAGCCGGGTTATCCAACGTTTTCCAAGGCCTTTTGTCTCTCCGGCGGCTTGAAGAATTCGTTCGGCAAAAAGCGTAATTCTTGATGCGTTGGCGGCAGGCCTAAAGCGGCCTGGGCAAGCACCCAATCGGCTAAATGCTTCTCTTGTTCCGTTGAAAGCTTTTGGGTAATAGATTTTGCTTGTTGCATAGGTTGAGCCCCTTTGAGACGGTTCTGAAGGGTACTTCTAGGTATACCTCATTTTCGGGCGGCTTTTGCAATTGGTTCGCCATTGTTAACGTCGTTAATAGCAAATGTAAGCTGGTTTTCGGTCTATTGCTTCATTGTAGACTTAAAGAATATAAAATTGAAAAGCGGAATTTAAAGGTAAAAGATTGGTCGAGATATTTATAAAAGAACATGAAAGGTGAACGTGGCTGTACAGTTATTTTTAGGTGCCAGAAGTTGGGGGTGCCCGAAGTGGGGTACGCAACGTTAAATAACAAAGGAAAGGTAGCTGCATGCCTTATGTACTGGATGTGTAGTCTAAAGAATTGCGGCGCATTACCCTGGTTTCAAGCTTAATCCCCATATAGATGATTCATTTGTGCGTGATCCATGTGTCAACTGTAGGTTTGGGTCGCAAAGGGTTTTGATTTGAGTCAGGTATAGCGGAATGCGTGCCACTAAACGGAAAAAGTTCCGTCGCGTGCCTGTTGCGGAACTCTGAGGCCGGATGCGGGCGTTTGCACGCGACATATGGGAAGTTCGCCTGTTTTCTGGTAAAACCTAGTCCCAAAATGAAATTCCATCTCTGCCCCAGTTTTCGACTTCACAAGACATGCGAGGTAAGCATTAAATATACAGCCAATCAAGATGAAGTTTTCTGCCGGCAGAAAACCTTCCAAGTTGTTACGATCGCCTGTTCCCAAGGATAGGGGTGACTTGGGGTCCTCAAGTGGACTGCGCGTCGCATCCTCAACGTAACGTTCGAGACCCTATGACAGCCATCGCCCATGACCGCCACCTAAAAATAACTACACAGTTATAATAACCCCGGTTTTCCTCCTTAAATATTTGAACCAATTTCCACTATTAAATCTGGATTTTCTGATGATCCGGCCCTCAGACCTACCTTTAAATTCACCACTCCACGCCCTATCCCCGTATTTTCTCTTATCAGTTGCAATTTTCGGTAATAAACTTGAACAAGGGGTGTCGCCGCGTGTATGTGTTTATGCCCACTCCAAGGCTCTGGCAGTCCAAAATAGCTGCGTGAAGTTGGCATGTTGCTCTGGTTGTGCGAAAGATTAGAAACATAGGAATTAACCACAGCATGCAGTAAGCCTCACGCGTACGTGCCTGGGAACGTAGTGCTTTGCTGACTTCGTCGCTGAGGCCATAGATTTCCGCGAGCTTCCTGTTCATAGCACGAACCAAAGGCAGGAGCGAGATTGGCAGTATGCTGCGGATGATGATGAGAATACACCATAACCCTAACACTAAGCATCAGCTCAAACCGGATATACCCGTTATGATAAGCAAACGCATTGTCAATCAACTGGATGCGCTTGAGTTTGTTTGGAAAAGAGAGGCTCTATGCTGTATATAGATTTTCTATGTTTCGAAAGAAAAATCCAGACTTACATCCACGTAATAGAAAGATCCTTTAGATATCCAGCACGGACAATACTAGCTACCTACTGTTACGACCGTGCAGTTGGTCACTGCCAGCGCGTGCATATAAGTGTGGAATAGGGGACAATGAGACAGAGGTCTCATTATCGAAGCTTTTGCCTCGTGGCGCAACGGCTGCCCTATCCGTTCGTAACATATACCCCCATAAGTTTATGGAGCCACGAACGACCGTAGTCTTAGAACCTTTGATTTTCTATCTTCAACCTCCTTCGCAGCAAGCAGAAGCTCTGAAATTTCCTTGTGTTCCTGTTTAGACACCAATGATAGTGGTGTTCGGCCGGAATCTGCTAAATTCACTTTCGCCCTTGCTTCTAAAAGCAGCCGTACTACGGCTTTGGATCCAGATGCAACTGCATACCATAGCGGTGTTCGGCCCCTGCGGTCTTTTACATTCACTTTTGCCTTCGCTTCCAAAAGCAGCCGCACAATGGTTTCGGACCCATACTGAGCGGCAAGCGATAGCGGTGTTTCGCCGATGTGGTCTTTCACGTTCACTTGAGCCCTCGCCTCCAAAAGCAGCCGCACCACGGCTTCGGATCTTGACTCAATGGCAAAAGCTAGTGGTGTGTGCCATTTGTTGTCCCTCCAATTGATTTTAGCATGCTCACCAAGGAGCATTTTAACCATGGGTTCGAGTCTATAGTAAGCGGCGTATGATAGTGGGGTGCGACCCATATTATCCGTCAAATTAACTTCGGCCTCGGCGCCAAAGAGTAGCCGGATCACTGCCATCCGGCCTTCAATATTCCCATCGACGAATGGGACAAAAGTTTTATCCTGATTAGGGATCGTAATGAGAGCATCACCCTGGCTACAAACAATAGCCAGATGCAATAAGCCGACAATGCTTTGATCGAATCTGGTATCGCGCGTTCGGATGGCGAACCGCAAACTAACGTCCGTGCCAGCCTTCAAAGCTTTTTCCGCAATCGTCTTTTGCCCAGTTGCAACTGCCCAGATCAGTGCCCTAGGATTGTCGCTTTTTGCGTCTTTTTGGTACAACGTTCTGATTGCCAAATCACTGAAGTGCGAACTGGTTTGTGCGAAAGCAGCAAGGTCGTGCTGAGACAAAAGGTCTGCTATTGAAAATTTAAGCTCGTTGGGAAGCGACACCAAACCATACTTAAGATCCGTGGGGATCGATGATAACATATTTTCATCCAAGTTAAAACCATTATGCCACTTTTCGATGACTCTTTGAATAGTCTCGGCTAATCTCTCCAACCAGGCTCCAGAGTTGTGCTCTTCTTGTGATACAAACCTTTCTTTCCGAGCCAAGGTGAAGCTCCCCTGATGAAGACACGCCCATACGTACTCATAGAGATATCGAGGGCTATAGTGATAGCTATGTATACCGGATTTGCCAGAAAGATCCCCGTATTCGCGGTGGGCTTGCTCAAGAAAATCAAGGGCACGACCCATGATTACAGCACACTTTAGCCATCGAGCCTGGCAATCAGCTTGTCGATAGGGCCTGTCGCGTGTCCATTGCATCCGAACTTCGTATTCTTGGTCATTCTCATCCTCATCTTGACTTCTCTCCTTATCGTCTTCGTATTTTCGATCCACGAAACTTTTCTCCAAGTGTTTCTCTTTGGATGGAAAATCCCATTTGCACAGATGTTTGATGATTTTGTATGCGGCGTCCGTCCCCGTTTCGGCCTCGGTAAGTCGAATGAAGTAATCGTCATGTCTTATTTTAGGTGGTCCAAAAGGATTGTTGGGTGGAGGCCGAGTTAAGCGCAGGACCAGATGCGCAACAGCTAGATTATCCATCGGACTTTTTAATACAAACTGGTGGATTGGCGGTGGAAGATCAAATCTAGATTTATTTGGGCGACCGCGCCTTTTTATACGCCGTGCTTAGTTATGGGTCAAGTATAACGATTCACGTGATACATTACAAGACGAAATGGGCTTTGCCAAATTTCGTAGTTAACGTTTAGTGGTGGTGTGGATCTGCGACTCATGTGGCTTGGCAGATTCCGATTGTACATGGCAGGTACCCAGGGGCAAGGCCAAAAATTTGGGAAGCGCCAAAATAGGCCTTAATGGGATTCTTTTGAGATCCAAATTCGTCCAAAACCCGCTGGACGTCCTTCCCTACTTTCGTCCCATCCTCCTGCTCTGTTCACTTTCTGCTACAGTAGGCACCGTGGTCCAGCACCAGCTACAACTATGGCGCCACAACTGGACGCGGCAGAGCGTCTACTAATCCAAACCCTATTATCCAAAGTATTTGAAAACCAGCTTATAGCCTCGCAAGTCTCATGCTCTTTACGAACCATACAGAAAATGCGCCGTATGAGACCAAAATCCGAACTATTCATTTGTTAAGGACGTCGTGTCGGCAGGCGCTGTTACACGTCAGAGAGTATGCAGAAAGCCCTATGTGATGTTCTAATCCAGAAGTCGCATATGTACAGATGTGAGATGGTAGACTTACTTGATCGCAGATCTGGAATAGAAATCTCCGAGCAATCGATCGGTCGGACGTTACGATCAATTGGGTGGACGAGAAAGACGATTCGTCGCATCGAAGCGTTGGCAACTGTTGCCGGGCTCTGCACTGAGAACATTAGCAAGTTCAACCTTAACCCCACAGTCTTAAACGTTATCGTGGAAATAGCAACTATGAAAATGATATTGACCTGCGCCTCTAAAGGCAGAGGCACGCCCACTAGCAAATCGGTTACATGGGCCGAGCGAGCCGCCACGCCACCAGCGGCGGCCCCAACGCGAATTCTAACCCCGGCCACGCGCTCGTACCCGATACGTACGACGCCCGGCAATGCACCTGACAGCTCCGCAGCTCCCTCCCAATCGGGCCGGGACCGCTCCCAAACCCCGAAACGTTTGATAGAACAGCCGTCCAACCGGATCCTGATCCGCGTAAATGACAAATTGCGGATGGTGACGAGGGAGCCATACGCGGTAACCACCAAATTGGCCGAATTGGTCTCGGTGCCACACAGTGAATTCCCAAACGCCAAACGCATCCCCACGGGCTGGGGTGTTACGGTGGCCTCTGAGGAAACACGGCAAAAACTCCTCAACCCCAGCGCGGTCAAGGCCATTATGGACGCATTGGACGCGCGGGAAGTCACTGTTACGACAACCTGGCACACATACGCCGTGTCTGGAGTGCCCCGAACGCTCAATTGCCTGGACGGAAGAAAGGACGTACATGATGTAATCCAGGAGGAGATTACCGTGGCAGCAGGCCAGCAGCCAGTTAATTGGCATATTTCCAAACATGGTTACGACCCATATACGGTTAAGGGCACGTGGATAATATTCTTCCTTCAATCCGTAAAACCTTTTCAGCTTTTCGGAGTGTCGAAACGTGCACGGAAGGTTGAAAAATCACGCAAAATTACACACCACCACCACGGTTGCCAGGGATACTGCGAAATACGTCGCTGCGTACGGCAAGCGCGTTGCGGCATATGTGGTGAAGCAAAACATGCGACAGAGGAAGAGCCGTGCCAGGCAGCCCCAAAATGCGTTAATTGTCACGGCCATTTCCCATCCGGACATAAGAACTGCCCTGCCCGATCTTTGGTGGTAAATGGGAAGCTTGAACGACCTTCACAGCGTAAACTAAAATGGATTCGCAGAATCGGACGTGCCAACCGTGCTGCGATCATCAACGACCGGGCTGAGGCGGCCCGCCGAAAGTCAGCACCTGCAATCCCGGTCCTAAGCACCTCATTGCAGCATTCGCAAACCTCGAGCTCCCGATCGAGCATCTCAAATAAAAGAGCGCGGCCATGCGAGGCGGCAGGGGCTGACATTCGCAACTTCCTGCAGGCTGAACAGGAACGTGTGCACGACGAAATCGTTTGGGCAGCCGAAATGGAGGAGGACGCAGCGGCTGCCGAACCTTGCCTGCCAATGTGATAAACTTGGAAGCAACCCATCGATTAATATGACGAAATACTCGCTCGGCAACATGCAGCGGGAACGCCTCGACGTAGTTTGGGCCAACGTAGGCAAAAGGATGGGTGTGCATCTGAGCCTATTGGAGTTATGCCACCAGAGAGAAGTGGACCTGGTTAACGTCCAAGAGCCATGGTGCGGGCTAAATACGACTACACAAACGCACCCGGGCTATGATGTTTTTGCGCCAGTGGACGAATGGCACGCCAACACTTACGAAGCCATGACTGGGCTCCGGCCCAGGGTGCTCACCTACGTCAAGAAGGGGGCCGCCCTAGGGGCCGCACAACGACGGTTGCCGCAGGGCCAAAATACGTGGGACGTACTCTGGCTCGAAATTAACGGAATATTGTTTGTTAACGTATATAGAGCTCCGGGTATTGAGGCCGCGCTGGAAATGGTATGCAATACCGTGCCAAATGGACCCACGGTGCTAGGCGGCGATTTTAACGTAGCGGCTGCTGCATACCAGCCAGGCCGTACAGACGCACGCGGAGGGGATCAACTGACGGCATGGGCGCAAGCCCAGGGCATGCATTTTACAGGAAATATCGGCGTGCCCACCCACCGCGACGGGGGTTTACTAGATATGGTTTTTTCCAACCTCCCCAGCACAGTAACTGTGGTTGACAGCAGTCTTTACACAGGCTCTGACCACGAATCTCTTTATACCACGCTGCGGACGCGCGGCGCCCCGCGCCCGGAGGCGGTCAACGTCTCAGTTAGGGACGACCGGCTACCAAAGTTCGCGGAGCTACTTGCTTTTGGCATGCAAGATATGCCGGACCCGGGATCCGCGGCCGATGGCTACGCATTGGACGCGTGGGTAGCTGAATTTACAACTTTATGGGAGCAAGTGACGTGGGTCGTGGGTACGCCGGCGGGAGAGAGGGGCAGCTCGGCTCCTTGGTGGACCGAAAACTGCCAGCGGCTCTGGGTCGAATTCCAGCGGGTTAAACGGAGCGCTGTAAATAGGACAGACGCCTCTGCCAAGGAGAAAGCTTACACGAAAGGGGTGCGGGCCGCGAAGCGGGAATGCTGGAGGCACCGGATTGACCAGCTGCGCGACGATAAGGATTTGTGGAACATGGTGGGCTGGCTGGGAGCCGGACCACGCCTCCGGTCCCCGCCGCTGGTTATTAACGGCGAGCAAGTGAGCGAGCCCTTAGCAAAAGCGGAAGCACTGCAACGGGAGGTGCTTGGCCTATTTTCGGCGGAGGATGACCTGCAGGGAGACCCCTTGGAGGCCTGGTCGGCGGACGAGGCTAAAATCCCTTGGGACACCCAGGTGAGTGCGGAAGAGGCGGAGCGCTCCTGCATTGGGGTTACGAGCACGTCCCCGGGCATCGACGGAATGACCGTCCGGCTACTAAAAGCCGGATGGGCTTCGTTGGCCGAGCCGGTGCGCAGGCTCTACCAACGTTGCCTGGAACTCGGACATTTCCCAGCGCCTTGGAAGAAGGCCGAAGTCGCGATGCTACCGAAAACGGGGAAGAAAGACCAGAGCAGCGTTCGATCCTGGCGGCCTATAGCCCTCCTCTCCTGCATCGGAAAAGGCCTCGAAAGGCTCGTTGCACGCCGGATAGCTTGGGCCATACACGACAACGGGCTCCTTAGCTGCAACCACGGCGGTGCCCTACCCAAGCGATCGGCGACGGATCTGGTTTGTGCCCTCGCCCACGATATCGAGCAGGCTCTAGCTCGCGGGGAGGAAGTTACGCTTGTCGCATGCGACGTCCAAGGTGCCTTCGACGCTGTCCTCCATGGGCGATTAATACGGAGAATGCGAAGCCTCGGGTTTAGTAAAATGCTCCTCAGGTTCGTGATTAATTTTTTAGGCGACCGCCAGGCCCGAGTCCGGCTGGAGGGTACGACCACGGGCTTTAGACGGCTTGGGTGCGGCACCCCGCAAGGGTCTCCCCTTTCCCCGATCCTGTACATGCTATATTTGGCGTACCTCGTTAAAAATGGTGCGAGATGGCGGCTGGCATACGCAGACGACGTGCTCACATGGAAATCGTCACCGTCGTTGGAGGATAACGTACGTTGGCTGGAAGACAAACTCCGGGATATGCACGAAATTGCGGCGGAAGAGAAGATCCATTTTGCAGCGGAAAAGACAGAGGTAATTCATATCACTAAGAAAAGGCACGGTCGCAACCCTGAAATCCGGATTAATGGTAGAACGGTTACCCCGGTCCAACTACCGGGCGGTCGACGCGGACAAAGCGCCTCCGGGGCCGAGCGTTACCCGGGCATGCGTTGGCTTGGCTTTTGGTTCAGCCGACGGCTAGACGGGCGCCGCCACGTGGCCGAAAGGGCTGCCAAAGCAATGGCGGTCGCTGCCCACCTCAAAGGCTTTGGGGCAGTAAGATACGGACCGCCTGCGGCTGCACTTCGCAAGGCAGCGGTGGCATGCGTGGGCTCCTCGGCCACCTACGCAGCCGAGGCATGGTACAACCCAGCGCACAAACAAAGAGGACTCCTTAAAGCACTGAATAAAACGCTGGTCTTAGCGGCACGGGCCATCCTCCCGGCGTATAAAACCACCCCCTCGTCCACTGTTCTCAGGGACGCAGGATTACCCTCGGCCCGCGTCGCGCTGGCCTACACCCGCCTGAAATACGGCGCCCGACTAAGGCTCGCGGACAAGGGGCACCCCCTTGTCAGCCGCCTGCGTGAAACACCTCGTGCCCGCAACTCGGGCCATTCGGCCACGACCCTGCAAACGGCTGCACAACTTCTCCCGCGGATCCGGAGACTAGAGTTGCGCGCACCTCGCAATGCCCCGGATTCTCGCACTGACCCCACCGGAGGAGTCCCAAAAGAGGAAGCGGCCCGCCGCTTTATGGAATGGCTGGACATGGTATCACCTGACGATATCGTGGTATATACGGACGGTTCGGAAAAACACGAAAATAACTGCGTCCAAATAGGGTACGGATGGGCCGCTTTTAGGGCGGGCCTGGAATTTGCCGCAGGTTCCGCATCTATTACGCCGGAAAGCCACGTTTTCGACGCCGAGGCGATTGGCGCCCTAAGAGGGCTACAGGCGGCAGCCAGGGCCCAGCCAGGCGCCCGGATCTGGATTGGTGTGGACAGCACCTCGGTTATTTGGGGTCTTAGAGGCGACGCGCCGCGCTCGTCCCAATGGGCCTTTTTGGAATTCCATAACCTTGTCGATCTACTCCGAAAACAAGGTACCGAGGTTCGGGTCCGTTGGTGCCCTGGGCACCAGGGAATCCCGGGAAACGACCGGGCTGACGAGCTGGCCAAGGCCGGCTCTGCCGGACCGCCGGACCCAGACCCGAGGGCTCAGCAAACCACGTATAGCGGTGCCGGCACGGTCCTCAGAGCCATTCTTTCGAATATAAAGAAGGACTGGTGGCGTAAAGAACTTTGTAAACGGTCCCCCGCATATAGGGAATGGAAATTCCAATACACACCGAGAAAGGAGCCCGAGGAACTGCGTTTTCCAAGACCCTTACTGGGCCATTATTTGGCCATTAGGACCGGCCACGGCGATTTCAAAGCCTACCATTACCGTTTCAACCACCAGGATGCAAACACCTCGTGTGCCTGGTGCTGGAAGCGGACCTCCCCTGAACACCCGGTGCACTGCCGCTTTTCGCGGGCGGTGTGGAGAAACTGGCCGTGGCCTGATAACGACCGGCCGGTCGGGCCGCCAGACCGCGGCCAACGCCGCAAATTCTTCCAAACAAGCCTCGGGCAACCGAAAAGCTTTGAGGCGTTTTCGATAACCACCAACTATTTCAGCGCCCGCCCCAGAGCGGCCCGCCAGCGCCCCGCGCGCCACGAACGCACTTTACGCCTAGGGACACCGATCGTAAGCGACTCGAACTCAGACGAGGAATAGACTTATTGCCTTTTCACCCATACTTCACGGCACAAGCCGACAGACGAACCCTCCGTGCACCTCAGGCACGGGGTCGCGTCAGTGAACTAACCCCCCTAAGCAGGACCGGGCCCGAACCCGGTCAGGTGATTTCTTCTCAATATCGCCATGAGCCAATCCCAAAGTAGAATCTTCGTCGATAGGTGCCAATAGACTAGCTCCCGTGCTATGCTTACCCTGGCCGTGACAAACACCCCCGGAGTTACATTAACCCCAACCACAAAACCAGATGTATCAACGACAGGGACATAGTACTTTAAACACGAAAACGACATCAACTACAGGTCCCATAGTGTCGGTAACTCAGCATGTACAATACCAAGATACAGCACACAGCGTCCGAGTGGTGAGCCAGCCCAAACTGCAATGTTGGGAGCATGGATGCAACGGTCGCAAAGTTTCAACATTTAGCAACCTTTTGAGGCACCAGCGAGAGAAATCAGGTCAAGCCTCGAAGGCAACCTGCCCAAAGTGCGGAACTGAGTTCACACGAACAAGGGCAAGGAACCTTTCCAGATAAGTTAAAATACCCAGAAAGTTCCAGCTAAGGTCCAAGGGCTTAGGATAGGCTGAAGCACTTGGCCAGAATGCAGACCCAAGATGATTTTTGCTACCAGTAGGGAAATTGATCCTGTATTACTTGGCAGCTTTCAACCTGCTAATCACTCGCCTTGGACTCTATCATAACTTCACCCCAGTCATTGAACCCCTCACTAAAACGTTCATGTGCTTCAATCCATTGTACGCCACCTTCGAAACAGGTACCGATACTTTGATCGTAATATCAGTCTGCCATAATACTCTGGCCACCATCGAAATTAAGGCGACTTCGGGTCCTTATCTTGAGAATATCACTGCCCAGCTTGCGAAAGACCAAGTCCTCTGTGCCGCCCCCCGGGTTGACTTCAATTGCAACACTGGGGACAAAACCAGCGCCTCACTGACAAGCAAGTTGACTATCTGTGAAAACACCTGGACAGATGAAGGTTAGGTCTGGGGCCTGATCCTTACAGATTTCGCCTACGTTTTTAGTCGGGTCGATTGACCCCACTAATTCCCAATCAACCCGATCTTTTTCTGTTCGTGCACCTGCCCCATCCGGCCAATCATAACGTCCCCATCAATCAACCCGACTTGGTTGGATCTGCCATAAAGGTAAAGGGCTTGTTCACCCACAAAGATCTCTAAATCACGTGATTGATCGGATCAAATCTCCCCACATGACCTTACCAGTTTAGTCAGCCATCCACACTAGTATAAATTGCGTACCTATTAGACAACCCAGTTTCCAATCCACTCCACTAACGCGTGAAAGCCAGGTGTGGCAAAGTAACAATTGCAGAGAGAATAAATAGTTGCTCTTGTTAGTTATGATCAATTGGCTACTAACGGCCATCAGCAACATATTAACCCCCTTCACCAAGCATCGTTCTCAGAGTGCTGTTGCTCGGCGACCTGATGCTGGTCAAATCACGTTCACCAGGCAAGCCCGTCCGCACATCCTTGCTCCCTCGTCACAAAATATGAGCGCGTCATCCTCGGTGAAACAACCGGCATGACAATCAAAAGTGTTGCCCCGGCGACACCCCTGAAACAGGCAGTTAATCGCAGAGCGTCCAGCTTTCCCCACTCAGGCCCATCGTTCGTCTAATTCGCGAGTATCCCCGGATTGGAGAACCCAGGGCTTGGGCCTAGGGCGGCTCTTGTCTGGAACTGATCGGAAGCGATTACTGTGTGATGCAAACATGCCTATGGCTTAGACTGCGGATGAATCTGGGCGACCTGGGTGCTAGGGATACTGCTTTATTCATGCCTCGACCTTGAACCGGGGCGAAGATGTGCTGATATTGGTGTGGTTACTGGTGCAATTGCTGTCTTAATTTTGCCCCCCCACTCTACTATCTTGGGCATGGTAGCGCCCGTTCAACTGGAACCCCACCCGCGCCTTTGCGGTTGCCGGGCATAGCTTCGGGACACAGCGTAGAAGTGTAGGCGTGGGCTTCCAAGCTCACTCGTCAGGTAGCAGCTTTGGCAGCCGACTTATGCTTGCAATTTTACGGACCGTGTTATTAAAGAAAACGCGATAAAGTGGCGCGACGGGACCAACCCACTGTCGAAACCAAAGTCGGTCGGTCATTCAGCCTCTAGATTCTAGTATGCTGGACGATAAAGCCCCGCGCAAATTCGGGAGTCTAAGCCCTGACACTCAACATGAATCTTTCCAAGGTAAGCAACCACGGCGAATGAACTGGCGCGGATGAAAATAGTGATTAACGGCATACAGACGCTCCGACTGGCTCAATGGCGTCCGACTCTAATATCACAATCGCATTCGACGATCCGAACTGCTCGCAACCAACCGAGACTACCCCCGAGACGGTCACGGCCGTACCTGTGAATAGACCGATTGATAAAGCTGCTGAACATGCAGCTGTAGCGCTCGGTGCTTCTGCAAACCCCTCGACGCAAGCTGGCAGCTCGAAAGACGACGCTATCGATATTACAGACGACGAGAGCAGACTGCACACGCCAGCTCGATTCGTCCACGAAGGTCAGATCGTTTGCGCAGCGAATCAAGTCTCTACGCCGCCCGCTCAGCCAACCATCCTGGCCACCACGGAGGATTACAACGACGAACTCGATACTATTGAAAACTGGACGATCGACCGCAAACAGTGCATTGTTACGTTCGCGATGAAACGAACAGATGGAAGCAAGCGGTTGGTGCCTGAGTGCATAGTTCAAGCCCAAAATCAAGATAAGGTCCTGGCCTTTTGGGGAAAGTTCGAGCAGCCACGAGAGACCACAACTAAATGCAGCACATACCGAATTTTCAAAATACTGGACCACGACTTTAAAGGCAAGATTATACGGGTACGAGTACAATGGGTTGGATACCTGGAGGAGCTTGCCACCTGGGAAAATGCGTCGAAGTTGTTGAGCACCCTTGATAAGGATAGGGTAAAGGAATATCTAGAAAGAGTTCCAGTAGGGCCTGATATATCACGTATCCGCGAACTGTTGGATAAACATTCGAAGACTGGAGTGACGCCTTCCAAACGCAGATCGTCTGCGGCGAACCCGCCATCCAAGCGGCCCCGGGCTGAACCCACAAAAGCTGCAGGAGAAAAAGTGAGCACTGCTGTGGAATCTCCCTCCCGTGCCACCCGCTAACAAATCTAGTCTCAAACTGGTCCAGCATCGATAAAGCACAGTCGTCCTCCGAAGAAGCCACCTGTAACTCCAACTTCAGCACCGGCTTCATCTCCGTCTCCGGCCCCGGGTCCAGGTTCAACTGGAATAGTGGCATATGACTTGCGCCCCAAGGACAAGATCATGGGCGGCCTTTCAGATTCTGACCTTTATCCACTGCAGCCCGGCGTATCTGGTAAGCAAGCATGGCTTACTGGCAGGATCATCACATCCTTCCTAAAGAACCTGGCCCTCCTCTGCGACATGGCGACTTTCGAAGTCGTAGAGCCCGGGTCATCTGACCGTTTGCTATCGAAAGACATTCGCAAATTTGCCGAGACCAACGGCGCCATGGTTGCCATCTGCTTTAACAGCCATTGGGTTTTGGTCATGATCTGGCCCTCGCGCCGTGAAGTCGGGATCTGGGACTCACTTCGGTCAAACAAGTCGGACAAGCCAACTGAGCCAGATAGGCCAGTAATAGAGTACGTTGGGTTTAACATCCAGCGACTTTTGGGCATCGATCCACCAACATTTGAGCCCTCCGCCTCAGCCACTGCTTCCGGCTGGAAAATAAAGTGGGAGCCATGCCCACAGCAGCAGTCTGACTTTGACTGTGGGATCTCCGTCCTGGTTGCAGCGAGCTTTTATGCGACCGGCCACGAAATGCCTTCTTCTTTGGCTTATGACCTGTGGCGGCGGCTACTGTTGGCCATCGCTTCAGGAAATGTGTTCTCGCTGCCGAAGATGGAGGAGCTACCCGAATCCCTCCGCTCGCTGCCTCCAAAGCCCGATATCAAACTGATTGGAACACATATTCAGGGGCTACAAGATTTTCAAGCCCGCCAAGTCGCTCGAGCATCCATTGTCGAGGCCCTCCCCACCGCAATTTCTGTTATAAAAAGTCTAAAAGCCCAGGTGGCGGAAAAGTACATGCAGACGCGTTTTGTCGATCTTGAGGATCTGTACTTTAGACTCCATAACATCAGTCTCGATACTTACTCACAAAAGTTGGACGTGCCTTCCGATTCTCGATAGGCCCACCTTTGTACTATAGCAGCGTGTTTGCATGGTCAACAAAGCAATGTTTTCCTAATTCGATCGAGGCTCATTTAACGTTAGCACGCCCTTCATCCTTGGCAAAATCTGTTTCCACACAACTTGTGCGATCCTTGCTTCCATAACTTTCCTCCCTAAACAATTCAATTAAAACCTGCCTAGCACAAACTTAATAACCAAAGTGTTTGTCTGCTTGGGCGGCCGCCTGGCGCGGATATTAGCGATGAAGGGGCTTTTGCGGCGCATGTTGCGCGTCACGTCGATTGCGGAGTTGCAAGGACGACGCGACTTTCAATTCGACATGGATGGGCATATTGAAGTAGCAATTCATCGACAACAACAAAAAGATCGGGGCTGATTTGGGCCAAGGGCGAGGGCTGTGAGGGTGATTGACCCCATGCGCCGGCGCCCTCGAAGGCGGGTGGATGTTGCCAATTCTCTGGGTGCTAGCAGGGGCTGGCGGTTGAGGGAGTGCGAATTGAAATATTCCACTCCCTAACTTCACTTTTTTTTATCAGCGCAGAAATGGAGCTGCAGGATTCAAGTCTGCTAAGGAATGCGGTCCATTGTCCCCAATTCTAATGTTGCCTTGCGTACCTCGTCGCTTCCGCTGGACCCGCAATTTGCCGCCCCAGGCCCGCCAATGGGGTTGCGCTTTTGCTCCAAGCCGAGAAATAGCTCTTTCACCGGTCAAAGATGAGGGAAAAGCGGTTGGACCCTGCCATCTGGCTTGCTTCGTGACATGGCATGTTTGCTGGCTATAGGTCCTTGGTGAATAGGAGTGTTCGTGTCGGTGATTATCCCGTTTCGTCAAGTCCTTGTTGTGACATTCAGACCCTGAGATCACCAAACCCTGGCCCCTGACCAACGACCCACAAGGGCGATACCTTTTGTTCGCGTCGCGTCAAGCTCAGCATGCCAATCGACTAGCTTCCGTGCTATGCTTCATAGATGAAGGATTGGCTCCGTGTGGAGAAAATATTGCGGAGGAACCTTGCGGCGAAGCGACTTACCCCGCTCCTTCCGCTGGACCCATCGGTCTTTCAAAGTCAGGACCAGCCTTACCACTCCTTAAGCTCAACCAACATGTCAATCGACCTTCTTCACATCCAATAGTCCCGGATCTTCCTGACGATTAAACTTCTTCCGGTCAAGAGACTTTCATAGACTTCTGGAGCTAAATCAGATACTTATTTTTGAAGATCAACGTGAAGGTTAGTGCATAACATTTGGACCACAGTACCATGTCAGTGCTTCCTTGGACATGTAGCGCACCCAAACCTGCGAAATCTTGGCTTCCATGCTGCCAGGTGGTCTCAGCCTCCTCGCTGGTCAAGCCAATCCTTTGGGGAGGGCCTACATGTGAAGTTGTCGAAGTGAATCGAGAACATGCATCAGAAGACCCGACTTTTCGCTTTTTAGTTGCAACGCGTTGGTGAAATCCAGTAACTGAGACTTCCGGAGGTTCTAACCATTCTCTCAGGCTGGTCAGTTTTGCCGAAGTAGGTTCACGCGCTATATGGTCTCCCGAAACAAACTATTTCACAAGAAACAGTAACACAGAAGCATCGCCATAATTGACCAGTGGTGGAAAATTTAGTTTAGGTCACGCGCTCAATTGACTGTGGAAAGTACTCTATTGGCCACGCTCTTCTCGGCTCCATATAACGCTCCTTGGTTGACAAACCGCTCGCAAGAGTCAGGTCGAACTCTTGCTGCGCTCCTGCCTGCTTAGGCTTGAGTTCCAGCCTGTGCGGCCATTTCTCAATAATTGTGTGACGGCTTTTTATCTCCGCCCCAACAAATTTCGCCAGTTCGTCAAGGTTGAATTTTTCCTTGAAGCTAATGATAGGTTAGATGCGACGAAGCAGAATTTGTCAGTGTGCTTCATACTTACCGGTCGAAGTACTGCTCATACCCAATAAAAATATCCCGAGCGCAGACGAATTTGATAAAATCAGGGTCGTACTTGCCGATCGGTGGCTTGGTTGGCGGAAGGTATTCGACCAATACTTGGGATAAATGGCTGCTCATCGCGACTCTCATACGGTCTTGTTCAGTCATGTTCTCATCAACGGCGTTCATGAACAGCGTGACAAGTGTTGCATGTGGGTTCACTGCCGGCTCCTTACCAGGAAGAACAAACTTGTTAGTTCAACTGAGGAGAGTGGTGGCAAACGAACCGCAAACATACCGGCGAATAAAAGGTTCTACTGTTCGTTGTAGTTCGTTCCCTGGTTGGATTCAAGGTTCAAGACATCAAACGCAGGCATGTTGCCCCAGAGATACTTTTTCCCTCCCAAAATCTTACCCCATATCATAGTGTATAATACGACTCAATTACCCCTGAAAAGCTTAAATCAATTAGGATTTATTCCATTTCAACTTTTTTCACTTTCATGCACTCAATCTTTTCCGCCAATTTAGGTTCGTAATTGCGTTAGGCTGTAGCGACCCCAAAATCTCTCTCATACTAACTAACTGGTACCCCCAACCCCCAGGGTTTGCCTTTTTGAGCGAAGACACCGGCTCACGACAAGAGCCGTTCCCACTTTATTGAGTCCCCCTTTTTCATCACCTTCCTCCTCCGCATGGGCCAGAACCGTGATTTCTCCGTCCGTCATCGTCGCACCACGCCGTAAGCATAGACCAAGTTGGCGTTAACTTGTTTTTTATATTTCTCTTTATTTTATGTTTGCCACATATCCAAGTAATAAACTGGACCCTTTCGCTAGATTTCATTCTTCTTTCCAAAGCAGAAAGGTGCTGTGACACAGCTTGTCAAACAAGCTCACTGCGACTTTTTGTGATCCTGAAAAAGGGGAAGGGGAGCAAAACGACACAGGACGAAGCGAGTGGGAAAACTGGCAAGGAAACAGAAAAACAAAAAAGGAAGACCACGAAACACCGGCAAAATTCACCAGAAACATACAAGACTGGAGGAGGAAAAAGAAACAAGAGAAAGATACCAACCTGAGCTGGAGGATGGGAAGGAAGCCCAGAAGGCAAAAGCCGGCATGACAGAAAAATGACATCATGACCAACTCTGGAGAGTTAAGACCTGCCCTTTATGCGGCCCCGGCCTCGCTGCTGGCTGTGACCGCCCTGCTGGTGGGATCGAGAACATGGACACGGCTTACCTTGACTGGAGTACGTGCCGATGACGGTTAGTGCGGCTGGCTTGTTTTCGCCTTGGATTCTTTTTTGTTTGGATTTTTAGAAATCGTGATGGAACCCCCTATGCTGACATCGGCGGTCTGTTGTCTGTCTTTTCCAGTGCTTATTGTCTTCAGTTGGGTGAGTGAAGCCTCCGCCCGAAAACGTCCAAAAACAAGTTTCACGGATCAGGCAGAAAAATCTGAGGTTAACAATATGTCAAATAAAAACAAGATTTTCAATGCAGGTCTCTGCAGCTTGGTCATGGCCTCGACTTCATTTGGGCTCGGAAGGAAAGCCAGCGAGGTGAGCGCCGAGCATTACGCCATATACCTCAAGCTTATGACCGTCTGCTCCATCTGCTTCAGCTTCGGCTGCGCCCTTGCAAAGTGCTCCTTTGCCGTGCTGTATCTACGCTTGATCCCAAACCGATATGTTCAAATTCTGAACAAGTGCCTTATATTCTACATGTTTTGCCAAGCCATCGAGGAGACCTTGATCAATGTCTTTCAGTGCCAGCCAGTGGCAAAGGCTTGGGACCCAAAAATCAAAGGCAGCTGCATCAACATAGAAATCATGTGGTGGGTGGGCGTAAGTTGTTTCTCTTTTTCCTTTTTTCTCTCTTCCCTTTGCGGTCGGATACCCCGACGTTTTTGCGGTTTGAGGTGTTTGATAATTGTTGCTGACCAGTTTGCTACCTGTGCCTCTCATAGTTTGTATCCAATATCTGCACAGATTGAATTCTCTTCCTTCAGCCTATGCCTTTTATTTGGGGACTGCAGCTCATCTCGGTCTCCAAGAAGATCGGCCTCAGCTTCGTGCTGTCCCTAGGCCTTCTGTTAGTTTAACCTCTAGATATTTCAAAAGTTGTAGTATGGCCATAACGAGAATTAACTGTTTAAAGCAGTCTCTGTATACTGTCCGTCAAGAGGCTCGTCGAAGCCACAAAAACCACAATCAATGACGGAATGTGTTAGTTTTTTTTCATCCCACATCCCCCTTAATGACCCAATTAGAAGTCAGGGCTAACATCCATCTTTCCCCAGTACTTTTTGCCGAGCCACTGCTATGGTCCATGTCCGAGCTGAGCGCCCTCGTAGTATGCTCCTGCCTTCCGAAACTCCGCCAGACGATTCACCGCATCCCGTGGCTCAACCGGCTGCTGATGCCCGGCTGCAAGCTGAGCTCGGACCGAGCAGACCGCTACAGCAAGTCGTCGTTTGGGGCATCGCGCTTCTTCTTTAATAGGCGAGTGCGGTACGGCCGCTCTACCAGCTGCAGCGGCGACGGGGGCATAACTGAGGTCGGCACCTGCCCGAGCCAGACCAACGCCGAGGACAAGAGCAGCAGCAGCAAACATCATCACAAAAGGCCCACGGCCACTATGACCGAGGCCGCCGAGGGCCAGCCCATACCAAAGTGGCACCTCGCGCCGCCGCCCTTTTGGTCGAGGTACGGACCGCGGCAGCCCATGAATCTTCAATCAGGGATGCAGTCGAACCTCGAAACCAGCAGCATCCGTAATATAAAAAACAGAGCCAGCCAGAGTACCGACTACGTACCATCGAGGTCCGAGCCCAGCGAATTATGGCATGACCTTAATTTCGGAAACGCAAAGTTACATTTATATGACGAACGACATTCGGGAATGAGAATAATAGCGATCGAGGGCCAGGAGTTTGACCAGATGAGTGATTTGGACCCTTTTAAGAGGGAGACGGAAGGTTATTACACAGGTAAACCACAACACGCGGAGCCATGTCTGCCAGCACCAGTAGTTTTTAGGGACGGCAGAACCATACCACCAATTAAGACCATGCCGGTGATAGGTTATAATGCGTGTCGGAATAAAGGATTTATGGGTTCAAATCATCAATTGAGCGATGAGTCACAAGTGGAGCTGCACGTGACTTACGGACCAATTGCGGGTACAAAATAGAAAGTCGTTGGAATGCTCGTTTCTAAATAGCTGAAACAGAATCTTTAACCAATTTTTCCGTTATTACAGCGTTTAGTTGACCGATCGATCATTAAAGGCCTATTAACAGTGAGGATATTTTATCACCGAAGCCGGATCCCATATTAAAGCTGAAAGAATCGGCAGGGCAAAGCGATCCAAAATAGTCGTTTGCAAGGATTTGGATTCCCTCCTCAACTTGAGCGTGTTTTGTTATTTTAGATTGGGAAAAATGAGCATGAAATACGACCAACTGTTTCTCCTTACCATTCTGCCACGAACAGTCCGAGTCGAACTGATCGATGGGGGCGGTGTGATTGGTCAAGTGGGTGCCGTGCACGGACGAAACACCATTGATTTGATTCAGGATCTGGGGGCCTAGCATTGTGACGCGTCGGTAGCGACGCGTTGGAGGTTGAATCGATAATCGATAAGCGCTTAGCTTCGCAAGTTGGCCAGCTGACTCATAATGCCAGCGTCCTCCCCGCCGCCGGCCAACGCCTTTTCAAGCATCAGCAATGAAGAGCTGACATCCGCCAGGTGCTGCTTGAGCTCTTGCGGCCACGCGGGTGACATGAAGCAGTGCACCATTGTTATGGAGTACAGGTTCATCGGTGAGAACGATTGTCACCCCGTCGAGACTGCGTGGATCTGCTTGGTGTTGGTGGCAACGCATGGCGCCATTGTGTGTATGCCTGCTCTCAATCAGTGATCGACCCTGTGTTCAAGGTCACCAAGATTCATCCGCAGTCTGCGCCCTGATAGGCAGACTTCGGTGCACGAGCCGGATGCTTCCCCTCCGCTCTCGAGTAAACCATTGGGGAATCGCATTTGCATCAGGCAAATACTCTTGATTGTCCCGGCTCACGTTGATGATGCGAATGTGCCAGTATTGTACGCTGGGCGGAATTTTCTTCTTTCTGATACAAATGCACAGCCTTTCCCAGAAACAAAAATTCAACGGGCCTCTTGACAGGACTTGCAGCCTTTCTGGTCGGACTTGGAGTAGATAGCGTCCTCTTATCGACAGTGTCGCTTCACCGCTTGTTCTGGACGGCGAAGGACTGTTGAAAGGGTGGCCCTGAAGGACTGGAAACACAGGTGGTAGGGCTGGTGCTCGTACCGCACGAGGTCTCGGGTTCGCGTCCTCGAAATGCTTAACGTTGTCACAATCTTCTGATGCTTGCTGTCGGCAGGATGCACTCAAGGAACAAGGACCACAGATTGCAGATGCCCTGCCTGAGCTTGAGTGGACTCTCGAGATCTTCGACAGTGCGGGTTTATCTTCAAGTGAAGAGGCATCGAAGGCAGTATGGGTACGAAAATATACAGGCCGTTGCTCAAACCTGCAACCCAGGGGACAGTCTAATGTTGCAAGGCTGTGGTTACAACGGCTGCGATGACAAAAATCTAGCTTCCATCTACCCGCAATTGAATACGGGTCCCTTCTGAACCTTCCACTACATCAAAGGAAATTTAAGAATTTGCTTCAAGCGCGTCTTCGCAGGCCATTGGTTTTTGTGATAGGCAGATTGCAGCAGTGCGATTCGCAACTGCAGGCAAAATGATGGATTTAGCGATTGTGATGGATATAAATTAATGCCTCTGCTAACTAAAATCACTGAACTGATCAGCTAAATGAACGATCCTAAGCATCTTTCTGTGAATCACTCCCCATACGACCGGCTGGTGTTCCGTCATGCAGGTATTAATACTAACCATAAACATAGGGTCTGGTTCCGACGGTTTGCAGCAGCTCGCGTTGTGCAATGCGGCATGGTTCCATCGAATCCAAAGATGGGCCGATTTTGTTTCTTCCCATCAAGGATGCAGCCAAAGAATCGACATGATCGAGGCAGTTCCGGTATTTTTGGCGCTCCTCAAACGTCAGCCTGGCCAGCCGTAGCAGCCGGGACGGGCTGTTTGGCGAGCTTAAAGCCAGGCCCATGGCGGTTGTCGAACGAAGACTTTTGCGCAGCTGTAGCAACCCTATTTTCATGGAGAGACGCTGTGTTCTGGAGGCCAGTTTGGTGAAGGCTGATAGCTTTGAAGTCTCCAGACAGCTGCTGTAAGGATTCTTCGCTAAAATGACCACCAGCTTGCTTCAGCCTCATCCCATCGCCTTGGTTCTTGCCATTTATCGGTTTACCATCTGTAGAGACCATGAACTGGATTGTGTCGTCGCCTTTCGCCACATTTTCAATGTTGCTTACTCGTAACTCTAAAGCCGCGTCAACATTAGAGCAAAAGTTTAGGCATTGCTTCAGAGTACGAGCTTGGGTTTGGAGGTTGTCGAGTGAGGTCTCCTGATCTGATGTTGCCGTTGTTGAGTCGGTGCCCATACCGTCGATAATCCCCTTTCTATGCTTTTTAAGCTGTTCGAGCGTGGCACGCATATGATTCATACAGCCATCAAGTCCTTCGCTGACGAGCATTTCTGAGGTTGAACCACTGCCTTGGATGTTTTGGGAACTTCTGCGGCCCCTGAAGAAATCGAGCTGAATCTTTTCGATTTCTTGGGAAAGCGATGCGCAAAATGCGATACCCTTCTCCGTGCTACTTTGCTCTTGTTCCATTCGTTGACGGATGGCCGCGTCAGGGGTCGGACCAGTGGTGTTGCGTTCAGCCAAATCCTCAAGCTTCTGCTGGATTTGATCGAGATGAGCCTCTAGATTGACAGTTGTAGTCGCAATTAAGTCTCGACAGGCATGAATGGCTTGAGTGCTATTGACAGATGCGCGGCTGTGGATGCACTCTTGTTAGCCAGGTTAGCGGAAGGGTAGCGGAATACTGACAGATTGGCGAAGCTTAGTGCGACGCTGACGGTAGAGGTGTATCGAAGTAACTGCTGACGAAAGCCTTCGATCCCATCGCCACTGAATTTGAGCCTGGTCCAGTCGCGGAGGCTTGTCCGGCTGGCGCTAGAGCGTGAGCAGAATGTGCGGAGTTCAACTTCCGCAGCCTCACATGATTGTTTGCACTGATTGAGTGTGAGTTCGAGAGCAGTGAGGTCCACTTCAAGACGAAGATCGCTTATTTCTGAGAGGTCCTTTAGAACTGAATTTAGACCCGAAAGCTCTGCAAGGAGTTGATCGACTTGTGGGAGGTGGGATCTGAACTCTTGAATCGTCTTGTAAAGTTTGCCACCAGAATTAAAGGCAAATGTAGCCAGGGTCAAAATTCCGGTAGCTACTCCTAATTCAGCCATTGGAATAAATGGTTTCACTGTGAAGAGGTGTTAGGTCGAAAACTTTTGAAGAAACTATGAGACAAGGCCAGACTAACTTCGGGGACGGAACGTAGGGGATAGGAAGCCGGTTTTGACTAGAGGGCCTTTGGGCAGCAGAACAGTGGGATAGGCTGTGGGACCAGAGCGTACTTTTGGCGCACCGATTAAGCGATGGGTCACCATCGGTTTCGGGGGCGGGGTAGCGGGGCTTGTCATCCATCTACTTACGAAACGGATCGGGGGTGGAGACATGGAGGTTATACCATGCACATTTATCTGCTGCTGCGTTATTTGATCTAATTTGGATGCCAGCAGGAACGAGCCCAGTTGGCCATGTGCTCCTACCTTTTTTGCGATGTTGAGAAGTCGCTCTGGGTTCACGTCATACCGTCGTTTGAGAACTTTGACCATGGACGGTGAAGACGAAGCCAACGATGCCGTCCCAGCGAGCCCCTCAATGCCAGGGGTCCACAACGTGAGCCGGGTTCATACCCCGCCGACTAAGACACCGCGAAACAGTAATCAATCCAATCTTGCACTGCAGGCTGTGGTTGCCAGGCTTGTCTTGGATTTTACCGTAGTCGATATACGCTTATTGTTCATAGACCTCGTCTACGCGTAGGGATTCGGGGGTGAGACAATGTAACTAGTGCGATTCGCTATACCTAATTATCTGTTTTTGTCTACTATACAAAAGAGAGTCAAGATGCAATCTGGCTGCAGGAGGAAATAAAGGGGTGGTGCGGAGTTGTGAGTGCCTGAAAAGTTAGGAACTCAAACCGCACGTGATATATGCTAATCAGCGTGCATCCACACGCCCAAGTGCGATAACAGTGACTATTGTTCCAACACTTATATTAATAAGATGTGCATGCATGCGGAGGATATTATTACGTTGCTGTTGCGTTGCTGTTGTGACCTAAAAGTAGGCTGTTTGGATCAAAAGCAATAGCGTGTTGATCTATGAATATAGCTGGGGCTATTGAGCCATACCGACGCCCATTAGTAAATTCAGTGAAAGATGATTGTCTGAATTCTCCTTGCTCGAAGGACGTGTGCTGATGAGCAGAATCTGTCGCCTCGAAAACCCTGATTGAAATTGGTGAAGCAATCTCGCTTGTAGAATGCGTTGCAGGAGAGACAAGTTTTACCAATTTGCAACACATGTTGGCGGGGGCTTTACGCCGAGCATGTAGGTCCGTGCATCGAACGATTGGTTAGTTTGAGCGTTTCAAGCAGGTTACCCCTCGCAACATGTGGACGAAATACGACTCGACTCTGATTAGGCCTCAATTACAAACATTTGGGTTGCAACACGAATGTCCGAATGATGTTTGCATCATGATCTATGCCCATACGCGTCATGGATGAACTGACGAGTATAGAAGAGCTGCAAAGGCGGTTGCGAGAGGCAGAGGAACGCGTGGACAGAGAGCTGCAACGCGCCGAGAGGGAACAGCAACGCGCGGAAGCGTTGGAACAACAAACTCAACCCACTACACTCCACGAGTACGTCGCCGCCTGCCATTCTTTGGTTTTCTCCAGCCTCAACACTGAACCGAACCGGAAGCTGACCTCGACGGGACTCATCACCAACCCGCGAAATAAATGGTGTCACACACATATCCAACCATGGTCCAACTTCATTTAGCAGCAGATAATAACATCCGGCACACTTTACGACACCTTCCCTACCGACAGCCATGTTTTTGAGAATGGACCCTTCCTCTCTGGCTTAGGAAAAAGGATCTCAGTGCGCAGCATATCCGACGAGAAGACGCTTGAGTCATTCTTGCACAGCAGTGTCGAGGATCCGGTCAAGGCGATTATAGACCAGCTCAAACAGGTGGAAAATCTTAGAAACACGTTCGAGCTGGGCGGAATAATTTTCGAGAACCATCCATATGCCATCAGCGACCTTGCAGAGGAAGTCGTCTACCGCGATACGCCATCGACACCACCGGCTACTCCGAACCACAGTCTCGATCTCAACCGGCTACGACCTGATCAGATCTGCGTCTACCGATCCGACAACGCGGTCTCGGAAAGACGCACAATGATCTACATCTCCTAGTACAAACCGCCCCACAAGCTAACCGCGCCGCACCTCCGTCTTGGTCTACGCCCGATGAATATTTACAAGGAAGTGGTCAACCGGAAGACCACCCCGACGTCGATGGACCCAGACGCACGTTTCCAGTATCACGCCGAGAGGCTGACTGCAGCCGCGATTACGCAAACGTACCACTACATGATCGAAGGGGGACTTGAGTATGGGCTTTTGACGACGGGTGAGGCGATTGTGTTTCTCAAGATCGACTGGTCTGAGCCTGGGACGCTTCTCTATCACCTTGCAGAGCCCAATGCTGAAGTGTTGGCCCATCCGAGTCATTTTCACTTGTGCACGGCAGTCGGGCAGTATCTGGCCTTCAGTCTCGTGGCGCTGGGTTTGCCAGGTGAACGACGATTGCGCTGACAGGACAAGCGCCACCAGGCTACTGAAAAACTCAAGACGTGGGCGGAAGATTTCGAGACGACGCTACGATCGATTGGTTAACGAGGTCACGAAATGTGTAATAAGACAACATGATCCGGTCTATTGAGCCGAGACAAAAGAACGACAATTTTTGAACATCTAAAAACATTTCTTCCAGAATCCGCCAGACCGAGCAAAACTCAAACTTTCGACAAATGCGCCGAGTTTGCACCGCCCTTCCTCGTCGACACCGCAATTGGGCAGCCACATAACCCGGTTGTTAACCAAAATCCTAACCAACTCCTCCTTTTGACCCGAACAAGTCATTTTTTCAATGTACATCCTAGCCGCGAAAGGCGCCACCTCGCTGATCGAAAATTCAGCATGCCTTTGATTGCTCACGATTCTGTTTGCAGGGACGGGGTTATGTGTAGAAACAAGTAATCCCAAGGCGGCATAAATTTGTACAAAGTCTGTGGCGTGGGTAAAATCGGCGTAAAGCCTCTTGTTCATGGGAAACGTTTCCGGATTGGCAGTAAGTGTGGTGTTGGTGCTGGTGGAATCTCGCACAGGTCTTTGTAATAACCTTGCGATAAGTTCGTTTACCCACCCTACTCCCAGTGACGGTGCTAACGGGTTGCCATAAAAGTAGGTATACCATTTCCTCTCGCTATGATAACGATTAAACGCCTGCCATTCCTGATTGTTAAAAATAGTGCAAATTGGCGATAAAACACCCGTTTTTGCGATAGTACCCATTGTGTCCATAGCACATAATTCCATAAGCTCAAAGACTTCTGTTACGACCAGACAAGTTGGGCCGGTACCAAAGAGGCCAGGTGGGGTCACACCCCTCCTGACGACATTCATCCAGAGAAATCACCGACCGGCAGGAACCGGATTACATAAGGGAAGGAACACGTGACATCACGTGATCGCCAAGAAAGGGATATGATTGATATGTCGCATATCAAGCATAGCAGAGCGAGTGATATGTCGGCTATGGAACATATCAAGCATATCGCGATCGGGACCACAGTCTATATAAGACGCACTCATTACCATGTAGATAGATTCGATTCTAGGATTGCTTAGCAGCAATCAAACTCTAGTTAACCTCAATACTTACTTGAGACCGATCATAACTTCACCCCAGTCATTGAGAATACCCAGTCACCCAGTCAAACGCTCAGTTGCTTCAACCCACTGTACTTTACCATAAGAACAGGTTACCCCGATACCTTGATCGTAACAACTTCTTCAATTGATAAATTTGCCCCTGGTAAATTTTGATTCATTCGTTTTGTAACTCTTGTTAAATGCCTTGTAAGCAATTCTTTTATAACCGAATGATCTGTGACTTCGTCGCGTTTGGGGCAGCTTCTATTATTCAAAGTGTTGTTATACTCTTTTCCGGCAGGAAGTTTAACCGTTGGATAAGGGAAATCATCTGGTCCAATTCGAGTTTTATCGGCTAAAGAAGCTAAATGGAAGCCGTAAGCCCATTTTTCACCGCTTTCAACAACACGTTCGGCTTCATCATAACGGATAAAAGGTTGGTTGTTTTTCGCCAAGCTCTGGTATCGTCGGTAAAAATGCATTCCTGCATTTATTGATTGGTGACGCCCAAGACCGTTTAAAGTTTCTAACGGGATGTTCGTTTTATAATTTTGAATGAATTCAAATCCTGGGCCATAATTGTTGACAGAAGATTGAATTCGTTGAAGTATAGTATTATATTTATTTCCGAGTGTCGGATACCGAGAGCCATGCCGAGTAAGAGATTGTACAAATGTAACCGTACAACCCGGTAAGGGAGTTGAGGGGTTGTATTCCGATGACATAGAATGGAAGGGTGAAAGGTGGCCCCAATTATATGTTATATCAGGGCGATATAAAAATCCACGATCTGGTGTATCGTAGTTGTTCAAATTAAAATGACTGTCGGCAGCAATCGCAGGCATAACTAAGCCGAAAAGAATAATAGAAATGGAGAGCACTTTTGAAAAGTATAAAGGTTGATTATAGTGTTTGGATAAAGAGACATCATGCTATATCGTGGCTTGTGATAAGTAAATTAACCTTGAATAAAATATATGTGCGAGTTAACCAGTTTATATAAACGTAGTAGAGATAAATTCTCAATTCCAACTTTTTAAAAGTTAAATACGAATACCTTCAGGATTTAATTTAGCTATTAATAGCCTTTGTAAGAAACGGTAGGATAAATTCCTAATTTTGTACCCAATATATTTTTAGCAGGGTGATATATAAATAATAACGTTGCGTACCCCCTGTTCGGCACCCCCCCTGTTCGGCACCCTGAAAATCTAACAACGAAATGCCTACTTTTATAAGGTGATTTAAATATAAAATTATCAACGGACAAAAATACAATCGTTTTCACGCTTCTCCGGTTCATTAACCTCTTCTTCATCAGCTAAAGGTTCCAAATTTTCTATATCCTTTTCCTGCAATCCAATAATGTTCTGTTTGTTAACCAAAAGCTCGTTTGGATCCGGAACCACCCTCCTCCTTTTAACCGGCCGTATTGCCTCCAGTTGTGCTTCCAATAAGCTGATTTTTTGCTGGGCGCTAGCCAAAAGGGTATCTTTAGCTTCGAAGCTTTTTTGGACTTTTGCAAATAAAAGACGTGAAGTAGCGTTGGTTTTGTTGGATTGGGAAAGTTTTTGCAGTTGAAATCGGACATCTCGGGTCGTTTTAGGGGTTTTCCAAATAAGTAAAGACGGGTCGTTAATTTTTTGGGCTGGGCTTTCCGGTGTTTTATCCCTTTGCAAACCGTTGTTTTTATCTTTTATAACGTTGGCATTGCTATTTTCTAACAAAAAAGGGCTTAAAAGTGGTTTAACCAAGTTTACCGGCCATAACCCCGTTGTACGCCAACCAGATTGAATGGTTTTTGCTATAAATGCTTTTAATCTGGCTTTTCGATAACAAAGTAGGAAATTTCGTTTTCCAATAATTGTTGAACAGCAAAATTGGCTAACAAATCCAAGTTGACGTCGATAAGCTTCTTTTAACGGCCCAAAAACCGATAGATCCAATGGTTGGAGAACGTGTGACGAATGAGGGGGTAAATATAGGAGTTGAATATTGTTTTGCAAGCAAAGAAGCATAAATTCGTCCGTTATATGTGATCCATGGCCATCCAAAACTAATAACCGCTTTTCAGGGGTTAAAGGTTGGGTATACGGAATAAACACTTTTTTTAACCATTCGATAGCCGTTTCGTTATTTGTCCACCCGTTTTCGGTTGCGTGAAATTTCCAATTATCGAAAAGGCTTAAATCCGTCGGAAACCATTGTTGTTGTACGTTTTTTCCCTTAAATATAACAAGGGGAGGGAGGGCAACGCCCGTAGCCGATATACATTCGATTATAGTCGTCCAACCCCGCGTTCCGGGCTCTTTCCGTTGCAACGGCCGGATCCCGTTAAGCCCTAATACCAGGCCGTTAGATCCTTTACCTTCCATTATACCGGTTTCGTCCATATTCCAACGGTTTTCCGGTTTAATAGCGTTAATAACCGGGTTCGTAATATAAAGCCACCAAGATTTAATTACCTCCGTAGTAGCGCCATTAACCCGGGCGTTATCTATTCGGCGGGGCCTTTGGGTTTTAAGGATTGGATAACGAGCCAAAAAACGAGTTATCCAACGTTTTCCAAGGCCTTTTGTCTCTCCGGCGGCTTGAAGAATTCGTTCGGCAAAAAAGCGTAATTCTTGATGCGTTGGCGGAAGCCCTAAAGCTGTTTGGGTAAGTACCCAATCAGCCAAATGCTTTTCCTGTTCCGTAGAAAGCCTTTGAAAAGGGCTTTGTGCTTTTTTATAAGCTTGAGAACCTTTAAGTCGACTTTGAAGTGTAGACCTAGGTATTCCCCATTTTCGGGAGGTTTTTGCAATTGGATTGCCATTATTGACGTCGTTAATTGCAGATATAAGCTGTTTTTCAGTATATTGCTTCATTGGAAAATGGAGAATCAAGATTAGAAAAAAGTAAATCCAAAAGTGAAAGATTCATCGAGATATTTATAATAGAAGTTGGAGGATAAAAATAAAAGTGTTGTTATTTTTGGGTGCCGAACAGGGGGGGTGCCGAACAGGGGGTACGCAACGTTATGGACGTTGCGATTTGCTACCTTAAATTCCCCGGCCGTACATTTCTGTATTTGGCCGAAAGGCCGAGGCTAATGTACCACGGTAACAGGCGAAAAAAACCAACCCTTGTTACTGTATATTGTTACGATCAAGGTATCGGCTAACCTGTTCTTATGGTAAAGTACAGTGGGTTGAAGCAACTGAGCGTCTGACTGGGTAACTGGATATTCTCAATGACGGGGGTGAAGTTATGATCGGTCTCAAGTAAGTATTGAGGTTAACTAGAGCTTGATTGCTGCTTAGCAGTACTAACTTCGAATCTATCTACGTGGTAGTGAGCGTGTCTTATAGGCTATGTCCCAAGTGGGATCATTGTGATCACTTCGTTATTCCAAAGATCCATTTCCTTAGATCTCGATCTCTCTTGGCGTCACAGTACGTCACGTGACTATTTGCTTAGGTAATCATGGCCTTGCCGGTTGGTGTTTCTCCTGGACGAGTGTCGTCAGGAGTGGTGTAACCCCACCTGGTCTCCCTGGTACCGGCTCAACTCTCTGGTCGTACCAAACAGGACGGGAAACGGAGGCTAGAAAAGTACGACTCGGTAGGAAATATAAATGGAACAAACGCTTTTGATTGCGTCGGGGTGAATCCTTCGAAATGGATACTGCCGAGGCCGTTCTAAATTGAAGGAGTGATATTGAGATATTCGTGTTCAACCAATGGGCCGCTACCCGGACTACCAGCTTTTGCAGTTGCTTGTAAGCCCGTGAGGTTTTTCTTTCCATTAGCACCCCTGAGCTAATAATAATTGGGTAGAAGAAAGGTCCCAGGGATCGGTAAGTTCGACGTTTGCGTCTGCTGCTTCCATCAAAGTGGCTTGGGCTTTGTCCCGAGATGAATTTTTGTTTATTGCGACTATTTGAGCGTTTTCATGTTACCTAGATGCTGCGGTCGATACCGAAAAGTCGGGTCTTGGGGTCCCGTGCGGGTCACGGGCCGAGAGGTGGGAGTAGATATGCTTTCAGGGCCGTTCGGACCGTTGTCGTTGGGGTATGTATCGATCTGGGGCTCGGCCTCCACGTTTTAATCTGCCTAGCTAGATATTGCTTTTATAAATGCTCGGGAGATTTGGTCGTGGTGGGCGGCGTATTAGCGAAGCGCGGCTCTGCAAAAGTCTTCGTGGCCCAGAGTAGGCCGGTTTCCGCAATGGCTGCATGCGCGGCTCGTTGGTCGGACCGGGGCCAGCAGTCTGGATCGCATGGCTTCCGTCATTTCCGGATCCGTGAATCTGTTTGGGTTTTGGATTGGTAATATGTTAAGCCATTTCCGGCCCAGACAGCTTGCGTTTTCTACTCAAGCTTTTTGCTTCGCGCCTATGAAACCGTTCCGGCAATGCACGAGGGTTCTATTGATTAGCAGGCGTAAGACTTGAATATGAACTCAATTCATTTTCACCCAGGATTGTTTGCTTTCTGTATGAATCATAAAAGAATGAGATGGAGAAAAGCTTCCTGTCTCTCCATAACCTTGCCCTCGCAAGTAAATAAATATATAAGCTAATCTTCAAGCATACCAGTGTACTGACTACCTAACATAACTTAAACTTTTGACGGCATTGCCATCAAACCGTATCAAGATTCGGAGTGTCGAGAAACCCATACTGTCCCTGTTAAAAACAACCCCGAATTTATCAATGATTGTTTTCTTTGCTCTTTTTATCTGCCAAATTTAAAATTCGAGCTACTATTTTGGTTTGGCTGATATAGAGAGCCGCACAATCTTCTTGAAAAAAAAGCTTCAATCACCGCATCGAGCCCATCGGATCTTAGTTCAATCGGCCCCAGCCAGGCTGGCTTAAAGTCTTCAACAAAGTTTTTTTTTCACGTGTCAGCATCTAGACCAACCTTAATTTCAGATGCGTCTATCATTCGAATCACATTTATCGTCGAGGTCTCCTGTAGACAGCGCCATCTCTTGATTCATCTTAGGACCCCACTTGAGGCTTCGATCATAACTGTAACCAAGATACGTTGAAAACAACCGCTCATCAACAATTTTTAGCTTTCGCTAAAATGCCTTGTCTGGATTTATTTTAGGGTAACGGCACGATACCAGTCGGTATAATAACAATGGTTCCCTACGGATATGGCCCTTCACAAAGCTTGGAAGTTTACGGCTACTCCAAACGGCTACTCCAAACGGCTACTCCAAACGGCTACTCCGAACGGCTGGCCCGATAACGATACCGCCTTCGGGTGGTTCAAAACCATCCTTTTTGCCAAACGCTATACCGAAAACCTCAGGGGCACTAGGTTGCTGATTATTGACGGTCATAGATCACGTGCCACCCCGGAATTTACGGCCGAATGTTTCGAAAATAACGTCTTTCTCATTTAGCTTCAGGCCCATGCATCTCATATCCTTTAACCCTCGATTTAGCCGTGTTTTCAACCCCGAAAGAGACCTACCGACGTCGGCTTTCGGAAGTAGGTCAATGTAAAGCAAATGTGTTATAACGTTGCGTACCCCCTGTTCGGCACCCCCCCTGTTCGGCACCCAAAAATAACAACACTTTTATTTTTATCCTCCAACTTCTATTATAAATATCTCGATGAATCTTTCACTTTTGGATTTACCTTTTTCTAATCTTAATTCTCCATTTTCCAATGAAGCAATATACTGAAAACCAGCTTATATCTGCAATTAACGACGTCAATAATGGCGATCCAATTGCAAAAACCTCCCGAAAATGGGGAATACCTAGGTCTACACTTCAAAGTCGACTTAAAGGTTCTCAAGCTTATAAAAAAGCACAAAGCCCTTTTCAAAGGCTTTCTACGGAACAGGAAAAGCATTTGGCTGATTGGGTACTTACCCAAACAGCTTTAGGGCTTCCGCCAACGCATCAAGAATTACGCTTTTTTGCCGAACGAATTCTTCAAGCCGCCGGAGAGACAAAAGGCCTTGGAAAACGTTGGATAACTCGTTTTTTGGCTCGTTATCCAATCCTTAAAACCCAAAGGCCCCGCCGAATAGATAACGCCCGGGTTAATGGCGCTACTACGGAGGTAATTAAATCTTGGTGGCTTTATATTACGAACCCGGTTATTAACGCTATTAAACCGGAAAACCGTTGGAATATGGACGAAACCGGTATAATGGAAGGTAAAGGATCTAACGGCCTGGTATTAGGGCTTAACGGGATCCGGCCGTTGCAACGGAAAGAGCCCGGAACGCGGGGTTGGACGACTATAATCGAATGTATATCGGCTACGGGCGTTGCCCTCCCTCCCCTTGTTATATTTAAGGGAAAAAACGTACAACAACAATGGTTTCCGACGGATTTAAGCCTTTTCGATAATTGGAAATTTCACGCAACCGAAAANGTGTATTAGGCGCTATCGACGAAAATTCTAAACTGAAGAGAAGAGAGAAATTACAATCGACGACGCGCTCAAGAGACGCGCTTAAATCCGGAGGTAGTGGATCCTTGTCCGATCCCTGGCTCGGTGTGGAGCCGAGTCGTGATTCTGAGGGTAGGTCTAGGGGCCTGATCCTCACAGATTTATCGGTTTTTGGGCCGTTAAAAGAAGCTTATCGACGTCAACTTGGATTTGTTAGCCAATTTTGCTGTTCAACATTTATTGGAAAACGAAATTTCCTACTTTTTTATCGAAAAGCCAGATTAAAAGCATTTATAGCAAAAACCATTCAATCTGGTTGGCGTACAACGGGGTTATGGCCGGTAAACTTGGTTAAACCACTTTTAAGCCCTTTTTTGTTATAAAATAGTAATGCCAACGTTATAAAAGATAAAAACAACGGTTTGCAAAGGGATAAAACACCGGAAAGCCCAGCCCAAAAAATTAACGACCCGTCTTTACTTATTTGGAAAACCCCTAAAACGACCCGAAATGTCCGATTTCAACTGCAAAAACTTTCCCAATCCAACAAAACCAACGCTACTTCACGTCTTTTATTTGCAAAAGTCCAAAAAAGCTTCGAAGCCAAAGATACCCTTTTGGCTAGCGCCCAGCAAAAAATCAGCTTATTGGAAGCACAACTGGAGGCAATACGGCCGGTTAAAAGGAGGAGGGTGGTTCCGGATCCAAACGAGCTTTTGGTTAACAAACATAACATTATTGGATTGCAGGAAAATGATATAGAAAATTTGGAACCTTTAGCTGATGAAGAAGAGGTTAATGAACCGGAGAAGCGTGTAAACTATTGTATTTTTGTCCGTTGATAATTTTATATTTAAATCATTTTATAAAAATAGGCTGTCACGAAAGCGATCCCAAAGAGACAAGGCTGCAATATAGGGGCGATTCTATTCGAAGATCTAAAGCTAAGTGTAAAGGAAGAAGAAAGGCACGCAGTGCCAATCGCGTACACGCGCCTAAGCGAACAAATAACAAACTCACCCTGGCGCCTTGTCACGTGAGGTGGAGCTAGTCACGGTTGGCAGTCGCCCAGGCACGCCACTCCGTAACAAAGTGGAGGTGATTTCGCCAATTCCGCGACCGACACTCCGTTATAATTAATTAAATAGAAATCGTAAAAATAAACGATTTGCACATTGGGTATAGGAATTAATATAAAAACTAACAGCGATTTAATTTTTATTTTTAACGTTTAAATCCACGGAATTTGCATGGGGGAAGGGGTGTTTTTCAAGTGGAGGTTGGTTTTTTAATAAATTTTGGAATTTTTCGATTTTCTGTCACGGCCAGGCATACATTGGAGAACCTCAGTGTATTAGGCGCTATCGACGAAAATTCTAAACTGAAGAGAAGAGAGAAATTACAATCGACGACGCGCTCAAGAGACGCGCTTAAATCCGGAGGTAGTGGATCCTTGTCCGATCCCTGGCTCGGTGTGGAGCCGAGTCGTGATTCTGAGGGTAGGTCTAGGGGCCTGATCCTCACATTACCCCCCTCTAAGGCCTGATCGACGTAGGCGGTCAGAGTCTTGAGTTTGTCACGTGTGTCTCCTCGGGGCCTTCCTCCGCTCTCGTGTCTTTTTCGCATCGTGCTCGGCAACATTGTCCTCGGGTCCGTCCTCCGCAAAAACATCCTCTGCTGCGCTCCTGATCCACTGTTGCAAATTTACCGGAGGTCCTGCTGCGTCGGGGTACTCCCTGTGAAAGGTATCCAGCAGTACTGGTGAGTTTTTCAAGTCGCGGGCCTCATACCATGTCTCATCAGGGTCGAGTCCGACCCACGATACCTGATATTGCAACGTCTTCTTTCGTCCGAATAGACGTGAGGCCAACACTTGCTCCACCTCCCACTCCGGTTCTCCGTTAATTTCGACCGGTGGTTCCAGCTTTTGATACTGCTGAGGTAATGGATCCGTTGCTGCCTTGCGCAGTCGGCTGGCGTGGAACAGCTTACTACCTTTATACCAGGCAGGGGTGTCGAGAATGAAGCTGTGACCCTTTTCCTCGAGAATCGTCCATGGTCCTGCATTTTGCGAGTCCAACTTGGTCGTAGGAGCTTCTGTGGAAAACCCCTTTTTGCTAACGTAAACCGCATCTCCCACCGTAAAGTCGACCGGTCGCCGTTTCTTGTTAGCCTGCCTCTGTTGCTCTATTTGCGCCCCGAGTCCGTTGTTGCGGGCCAGTTCCTGAGCTTGCCGGGCTTGGCGGACCATTTCCAGCGCCTTTTGTTGCTGACCGATCTCCAGGTCTTTTTCGGGTAAAGGTAGAGAGAGCGGGTCTCTAGGGCGAGCTCCTGTTTCTGCTTCGATCGGTGCCATGCCGATAGAGGCGTGAACGGACGAGTTGTGGCCGAAGTCGAAGGCGGGAATATGCCGTCGCCAATTCGTTTGGTATTTGTCTACATAAAAGCGCATTTTCTGATCCAATTTAGCGTTGGTAATTTCGACGCTGCCCTGACTTTGAGGGTGGCGGGCGCTTCCATGTTTATGCTTTGTTCCTGTCAACTCGTTTAAAGTGTTTAGGAACTCGGATATAAACGGTCCGGCGTTGTCGGAAAGCCATAAGTCGGGGACGCCTTTCCAACGGTACACGGTCTGATAATACCGCATGGCCAAGGTCTCCGCGGTGTCCGTCTTCTTTCCCGGTAGGGTGGCCAAAAGTTTGGTTAGTCGGCAGATAAAAACCCAGACGTAATCGTAGCCTTCTTTATCCTTGGGCATAGCTTTGCCGTCTACCATCACGTGCTGCCAACACCGTCTAGGGATCTCCAGTGGGTGCAGCAGCCCAGGCGTCTTATCATGTCGTACCTTGTTGCGTTGACATTCGCGACAATTCTTAATGTAGCGTTTGACGTCTCGATTTCGGTCGGGCCACCAGTAATCTCTTTTCAGGCGGCTCAGGGTTTTGTTCTGGCCTCCATGGCCGAAGATCTTGGGCTCATGAGCTTCGCGGATGAGAGCCGTTCTTAAGGAGATCTTGCCATCCTGGGTAGTCTCGGGTACCGTTAACAGACTGTCATGGCGACCTAGGTTCTGTTTTAGGTTCTCTTCCAGGATAAGGGCCACTAGGTCAGCTCCTTGAGGTGCGGAGGGTTCCAAGTTGTTAATGGTTGGAAGAGGTTCGCCGGGTCGGGAGTCGATCTTTTCTGGAGGGATTAGTGCAATGGTGCGGTCTAACACAGCTCGGGCCTTGACCGTAGGGCTGTCGATGGTTTTGCGCGAAAGGGCATCGGCTGCCACATTATCCTTGCCGGGACGGTATTTAAAGGTGATGTCGAAATTGGCCAGGTAATCTGCCCATCGTATCTGGCGCGCGGACAAAAGTTTCTTGGTTGACCAATAAATCAGGGCCTGGTGATCGGTAAAAACACAAAACTTGGTACCTAACAGGGCTGGTTCGAAGTCCTTCAGCGTATTGATTACAGCCAATAGTTCCTGATCCTGAATCGGATAGTTTTGTTCAGCAGGGGACATGATTTTGGACGAATAGCCGATTGGCTTCCAGCTGCCATCGTCCTGTTGCTGCCACACGACACCGGCGGTGGCCCTGCCACTGGCGTCGGTGTCCATCCGGACAGGCATACCGGGTTTAAAGAAACTCATCACGGGGGCGGTGACCACCAGTTCTTTCAAAGCTTCAAAAGCGGCCTTCTGCTCGGGGCCTTTTTCGAACGGGACTCCCTTTCTCAATAATCGGGTCAGAGGTTCTGCTTGTTCGCTGGCGTGATGGCAGAACGTCCGGACGAAATTACATAAGCCTAGGAAGGATCGTACGGCGGAAACGGAGGTGACGTCGTCCCATTGCCAGCTGGTGATGGCTTCGACCTTTTTGGGGTCGATGCGGATACCTTTACCGATCTCTAGAAGTAAACCTAGGTATTCGATTTCGAAAACGCCGAAACTTGACTTTTTAATATCGCCTTGGAGTCCGGCTTTGTGCAGCCTGTAAATAACCTCCTCGGTTTGCTCAAAGTGGACTTGCTCCGATTTATCCTCGGTATAAATCAACACGTCGTCTGCGTAGGCGCTCGCGAAAGCGTCCAGCAGTTCATTAAGCTGAGCGTTGATAAAAGCTTGGAACCAGGCGGGTCCGACCTTCAGTCCAAAGGGTAGGACCTTCCACTGAAATGTGCCTTGTCGGGTTTTGAACGCCGTTAAATACCGTGACTTCGGATCCATTAGCAATCTGTTAAAAGCTCGAATAATGTCGATCTTGGTCATCCTCCGGGCTTTTCCACACTTGCTCAACGTCCCGGCCACGTCGGGGGCAAGTACTTGTCGTCCTTTGATGAATTTGTTTACCCATCGGTAATCCACACAAAAACGTTGCTCCTTCGATTGCGGTTTAGGAACGAACAAAGTTGAAGCTGCGGTCTCCTCCATTGTCCGTTCAATAAAATCAATCCTCAGAAGTTCGTCGATGGTTTCCTTTTCCAACTCCATCATCGCGAAAGGGGTCGAATAGCGGGCTGGCCTCCCCTCCAAAGGTTTCTCGAGTTCCAAAACCACGTCGAAACCGGGTCGGCTAGGCGGGAGAATCGTCGACGCCTTTTTGGAAAAGAAACCCTCAAGGTGGGCAAGTGCTTTGGGTAATTTGGCTCGTACTTGCGCGATGTGCTCCGGGTCTTCGTCTGCAGGGAATGGAATGGGACGTCCATCGTGAGTCTTGTTCCACTGCAGGGCTGATACCGCATTCAGGCTGGTCGTAGGCGTGTCGTTTACTGGTACCAACGGTATAGGCTCCGTGGGTAACGGGGATCGTTTCCATCGATCTTGACGAGGGTCGTTAAGGAGGGCACAAATATTAGCTGGCAGGCCTTTGTTGGAAACGGTCTTTGGGATGGTCGGGAAGGCGCTAATTTCTGCGATTTGAGCCTGGTTTCCGTTTTGGCGTTTAGGGCCTTGAAGTATCTTGCGGACCTGGATGCGACGGTCTTCTTGTTCCATCTTGCGGTCCCGGCGGACTGCGTCAGCTTGGGCCTCGAGGTCCAGAGGCGGATTTGAACGTCGTACAACGATTGCGGGTGAGTATTGGGCCATGGCGGGCAGGTCGTTGGGCCAAACGAAGCTGCGGGTAGCTGGGAATAAGCCTACTCGATATTTCGTCCACCATTCTTGTCCGATAAACACATCGTGTGCCGTTTCGAGGAGGATGAATTTCTGCCGTGGGAATTGTCGTCCGTCGATTTGCAAAGTGAGCCGAAGGTATTCGGTGGCTCTTGCGGTGACCTTCCGGTTAAAATCTCCAAAATCCAAAGGTTTTGGGAGCTTTTTGATAGGTAGCTCTAAACGTTGGGCGACCTTTTTCGCGAGGCTCGGTCGAATGGATAAATACACATCTGCTCCAGTGTCACAGAGAGCTTGGGCGTTGAGACCACGACCTTTGTCTTGCAATTGAATGGGAGCAAGGAAGGTGTTTAATTTGGGTGATCTATCGATTTTAGCTATCTGAGGCATGCAGACTGCCGAGGAGACTTCCGGCAGCCTTAGCAGTTTTCCGAATCCGACGAAGATGAGCTGTGGCCGGATCGTTCACGAGCCTCTCGATCGCCTTCGTGTTGAAGGGCGAGAACGGCGGCGATGTGAGCGGCCTTTTGGGGGCAATTGCGTGCCAGGTGCCCGGCTTCTTTGCAAAGGAAGCATCTACCCTCAGTGACCAATTTGGCGTCTTCTCTGCTGGGCGACTTCGGGGCGTCAATGGTCTGTGTGCGGGTTTGGTTCTTGGCTTCCTGGCTGTGCCGGCGATTCTCGCGTCGACGCTGTTTGCGTTCGGCGCTGGCTGAACGCTCACGGCGCTCTTCCCTCTTTTTGCGGTTCTCGCGGAGCTCCTCCCAAGCGCGTTGTTGGGCCAGCGCCGAGTTCGCAACTTCTCCGGCAAAGGTCTCGTACGAGATATTTGGGTCTTTGGATAGGCTGAAAAGCTGGGGGTTCAGGTTGGCAGGAATGTGCTCATAGAGAACCAACTTGCGTTCCGTTTTGGCAATGTTGGCTTTATCGGCTAGGCTGTTAACCTTGCCAATAAACTGGTGGATGTCTGTTGACTTGTCCGACAGACTAAACTTCAGGTGACGAAGCTCCTCACGGGCTTTGGAGGCTTGATTGTCATCGTGGTAAACAGCGGCTAGGGTCGCGACCATTTCGGCCGCGCTGCTGAAAGGCATAATGGTGGATTCATAGCGGCCTTGGATAAGGTCGTTGGCAAGCCCTTCAGTGAGGGAATTGATCACCGCCATGCGGCTTCTTTCTGTTTTATAAGTTTCGTCGTCCTCTACAAATTTATCTGCGATTTTGGTGATCCATTTATCAAAACGATCCTTATCACCATCAAACATGCCGGGGTCGATGCCGGCTTTACGTGCCGTCCTGTCGTAGGCAGGGTTTTTAGCATTTTGGTTACTTCCGTAAGGCTCAAATGCTGTCCGGGCAGCGATACCATGGGGCTTAAACTCAGCCCCTCCAAAGGCGCTGTTCAAAGGCGTAATACCGCGGGTTTGACGGGTGGCATTGTTACTCCGGGTGGCAAGCTGGTCTTTAAGTTGGGCAATGGTGGCCAAAAGATCTTGCAGCTGTGATTGAGTGATGGTAGCCTGGCCGGTTGTGCTTTCGCTTTCGTCTGCCATTTCGCTTCTCATTTGGGCGGCAGGCGAGGGCGCTCTGCTTGGAGATTTCGGAATTTCGTTCCTGCCGTCTGACGTTTTGGCAGAAGGTTGGTGGGGAGGGCTTCGCGCCTCTCCTGGGTGCTCAGAAACTGACTCGTACTCGTACGATCCGTCAACTTCGATGCTGTCGACTGGCTGATCTTGCTCTGTGTCGGATTGGGGCTCAACGGGCTCTTCAGGCTCTGTGTTGGCGCTGGTAGGAGCGGGCTCTACTGGCTCTGGGCTCACTGGGGCAACTGTAATCTCTCCGTTTTGGTCCGAGTCTTCGGTGTTGGGAGTAGCAGTGCCGGAAGCCAAATTATCTGGCTTTGCTGAGTTTGCGTTTGTCACGCGTTGGGATTGGCGAATCGGTGGGCCGTAATTCTTACGCGGCGACATTGATTTCGCGAATGGTGTCTTCTGTGGCCTAGTTTACCGTCGTGCACAGCCGACGTGGTGAACGATTGAATGAAGGGATTGAACGATATATTTTAATTGCTTCACCAGCAAATCATAGTGAGTTTAGAATTATGTCACGGCCAGGCATACATTGGAGAACCTCAGTGTATTAGGCGCTATCGACGAAAATTCTAAACTGAAGAGAAGAGAGAAATTACAATCGACGACGCGCTCAAGAGACGCGCTTAAATCCGGAGGTAGTGGATCCTTGTCCGATCCCTGGCTCGGTGTGGAGCCGAGTCGTGATTCTGAGGGTAGGTCTAGGGGCCTGATCCTCACATACTCAAAGAAAATGTGAGGATCAGGCCCCTAGACCTACCCTCAGAATCACGACTCGGCTCCACACCGAGCCAGGGATCGGACAAGGATCCACTACCTCCGGATTTAAGCGCGTCTCTTGAGCGCGTCGTCGATTGTAATTTCTCTCTTCTCTTCAGTTTAGAATTTTCGTCGATAGCGCCTAATACACTGAGGTTCTCCAATGTATGCCTGGCCGTGACAGAGTATATTTTTATTTTTGGTTGAAATTTAAAAGTTTTTGCACGTGGGGGGTAATATATATTATATATTTATGGTTATAAATTTTGGTTATAATATTATATAATATAACCCAATAAATAACGGTGTTACGGAGTGGCGTGCCTGGGCGACTGCCAACCGTGACTAGCTCCACCTCACGTGACAAGGCGCCAGGGTGAGTTTGTTATTTGTTCGCTTAGGCGCGTGTACGCGATTGGCACTGCGTGCCTTTCTTCTTCCTTTACACTTAGCTTTAGATCTTCGAATAGAATCGCCCCTATATTGCAGCCTTGTCTCTTTGGGATCGCTTTCGTGACACGAACCTCCCTGATCAGATACGCAAATTGAATCAGACGCCCCACAGACAGTGACCTGTGCAAGTTCGCAACCCCAATGTGCTTCAAAGGTATAACAGTCAAACTTTTAGCAGTGACAACCTCAATAAATTTTAACTGTGGTACTTTTGGTACATGCAGCAAAAGAAAGAGATGTCATTCGGATATCATTCAGAAACGGGGTGTATAATAGGAAGCCTCCATGATCAATTGTGTCTGCTGCAAGAGGATATACTGGGGAGCCATTAAGAACAGAAGGAGCTACAGTACCTGGGCACTTCGCTTGCACCGGGAGGCTGAGGACAAACACTCGGAAACACGTCCGGCTCCCTGGGACTTTTTTGAGCCCAATCAACCGCGAGAGCCCAGACCGGGTTTTTTTGAAGCCGCTCAGGCTGGGTTGGGGCGTTGGTGGCTGCCTTTATTTCCTGTGATTTGCCAACGCGGTTGGGTGGGGTTTTTTCGGAAGATATCGTGGCGCTGGGGTATGGAACTGGGTTAAAATGGATTTGGGTCGGACTCCTTCCTATTGGCTTTTCCCTCCGCCGAGCCTTTTGAAAGGGTAATTTGGGGTGGCATTCCGGCAGTTAGCTAGGAAACATAGGAGAGCAACGAGTTTCGGTTGTCAGTCTGTGAACAGAAGCCAAGCCGATGCAAAGGAGTTGATATGGGAAAAGGAGGAGATGGCAGATTTTTTGCTAGAAACGGATGGTTTCCGAGCCAGAACTCCTTGGTTAGAAGTACCGAGAAGTACAACAGTCAGAATCTAGCAAGCTTCTCTGTGCAAAACTTTGACTGCTATACTTTTGAAGCACATTAGGGGTGGGAACCTGCAAGCCACATCCGATAGATTGAAAAAAAGACTTTTAGCCGAGTTTACCCCTTGTCGTACTCATCAAATAGCGCCTGGTACTTCTTCCGCGTAGCCTTATCCCCTGCCCAGACGTCCATGGCCACAGCGTTATCGTCGTTGCAATAGCCTACGACAGAAGTACGTATCGGTGAGGGGCTAGAGTTCTGCATCCGTGACAGTACGACGCATTGTAAAGAAATGCTGCGCACTGCCAGCAGAAGAGGGACAGGCAGCAATGCAACCCAACAATCACTAAAAGCGCCGGAAAAATTCTAGATTGCGAATAAGCACGGTGGTGTGATGTGATTGGCGACAGGACGAAAGTAGAGAGGACGAAAGTAGAGAGTCGTGGGATTGAAGCCAGGCCTTGGACATAATAAGGGCTGTTACACTGGTTCTCTTCGGTCAGGTAGGTTTCGTAAGGGGTAGGGTGTATGCCGGGTTTGTTCCTATTTGCCTTGCCCTCCACTCAGCTTATTGGGAGGATGAATTGAGGTAGCATTGCGGCAATCAACTGGGTTACATTATGTCAATCTGCACTTTACAAGATTGTATACCCTATCTGGTTTACAAATGAGGTATAGTTTGGCAAAAGGAGGCCATGCACTGGGCGGATATGCATTGAACTTCTTTGTTAGCGCGCTGTAGACTTACAACAGAATTCGGCCATCCGTTGTTGTTGTTTTTGTTTCTCCCCCACCTTCCCGATTTTGCTAGCTTTGGTGGACTTTGCCTTTACGCAGCAATACCGGGTGGACTAATGAGCATCCCGTAAAAGGCTCAAAAGTATGCATGGCACCAAACAGAAAGGCTTCGTCAATTCGCGAACAACGAGCGCCCAGTTCGCTTGTTTTCAAAGGTGCTTAGGAGCCAAAGTAGGTATGACTAATTGATGTTCCGGGCGTCCTGCGACGCAGTATCTCGATAACCATGTGCCAGTCCTGTTGGCCGCCTCCATAGCCGGCTGCTCGAAAGCGGACGCACAGTTGATTATAAAACAGTAATCGACCTTTGTCCCCGACGAAGAAGACCTTGGGAGGTGGGAGGAAACTGTCGTCCGAGCTTGGGCTGTTATCTATGATGTCCAACCAGCAACGCACCCATAAATTTCCTCATTTGTACAAGACATTTCAGGAATCCTTGAACCCAAGACTGCACTGCTATGAGTCAATGTCCGGAAAGACTGCGCCCAAAAGCTCAGGATAACTTGGGATGGCATTCCGGTACTTAACTAGGATACGTTCATCTCGATCCGCGCCTAGGTAGAGAAAATGAGGTCATGGAGCCTCTCAGGCGTACTAACGCTTGTCATCTTTGGGCACGATATCAATCGGCAAAAGAACCATTCTTTGGTAGCACGCTGCAATGTCACAACCCTTACAATCGCGTTGGCGAACCATAGAAAATCAGGGCAGCCACCAACGCCCTAAACCAGCCTGAGTGGTTTCGAGACCCGGTCTGTCGCTGCTGATTGGGCTCAAACATTTCCGAAGAGAGGCTGGACGTCTTCCCAAAGTGTTCGTCCTCGGCCTCCCCAAAATTACATTGCCGTTTCCGGTTTTTGGTCACGCAGAAAGTGCGACCCAAGTACGCAAATACTTTTTGCGCTGTTCGAGTGCGATGACATCTTAACCAGTCTAATGCTAACTTGCGTAAAAGGGGAGGGGATGGTGGGTAAAAACCATAGAAGCATGAGCACAAACAATGTTGGGTTATGCCTGTATTTAGGAGCTATTCATAAACCAGGTCTTAAAGGGGGCCCAGATAGGGAAATATGAGTGAGTCCCAGTATAGCCTTTGAGCTGGTAGAGCGGCCAATATGATCAGGTCGGCACAGCCAAACCAGCCTTTTGAGAAAGCTCTGGCCGTGTTGAGGATTTACATCCTGGGCCATCTCCATGTCATCCGGCGCCAGTTGCTTTTTCATCATTGTCAACGTCCATTTCTTCCGGGACCTTTATTTACGTCCTGTCATTGTCCCGTACAACACGCCAATTTCGATAAGTTATGCGTCCAAAATGGTGATATTCAGGGAATGTGGGAGTTCTGGCAATCCAGACAAACATCGGTATATTTCACTGACCCATATCGCCTAGGTTTATGTTATGAAGCGAGGAAAGCACCCTGTAAACCTATTTCCACCTGGTATTCCTTAGTAGCAATATCAGCCTTTTGCGAGCTTGATTGGGTTAATTCTGTGTCACGTAAGTCGAAGGGATGTGCAATTAGCTTGACTGAGGCTTCAGTCCTACGTCTGAAGTCCCCCCTGGTAGAGCAGAAATTAATTACTTGGCACGCAGGAATATTAACCTGTTTTGGTTGTGCATGAGACGGTGCCGAGATTGTTGAAAGATACCGCGCATGAAAGTATACGTCACTTTGCAACACTACATGCAAGCGTTCAATTGCTAGGCTCCGCCCCACTTCCAAACTGATGTATACTTTATGGTCAAGTATTGTTGATCGTCAACAGCAAAACCCCTGCCACCTGAAAAAGTGTTAGTCGCCTTCCTATTTTATTCATCCGTCGATCTGCGGCCGAGTCCACCACCTTTGTCAACTGTGCTAATTATTTCAAATCTAGTGCAGCAACGAATATTCTTTGTTGCTTTCGCCCAAGAAAAACGCGGAAATCCCGAAATTCTTTACACCAATGAGGAGCTAAGTTCTTAATCAAGTACGCCAACCGGAATAGCCGTACACATTTTTGTGTGCCGACCACCAACGTAGGACGGCAAAGGCTTACAGCATGTTCTAGAATACACCCTTTCCTGTATATAAGTAAGGGACAGCTGCACCGGGTCATCAGAAGAGCTACAACCACAACTTTCCACATATATCTAACGACCATATACCCGGCACAAAAGTTCAAAATTATCCAGATCCACCTACATGTCATCTCATAAACTACTCATAGAAATGAAATTCGCAGGCAATCCAAAAGCACAGGCTGGTCATCAGGTTACGTTCAGCCCGCAAACGTTTGATACAAATATGCAAAATCATTCAGAAAGGCAATCACCATCTTCACAGGACATAAAACAACACGGCTTCTCGAGCAAGTCGAAAATCGCTTTAGACGACTGGACTCAGGCCGGAGATCTAGGAGAGAGGAGGCGCATTGAAAATAGCGTTGTGCAGCGGAATTATCGTACGCATACATCCGTTTCAACCGAAGAATGACGTTTTGAGTATTTGGCTGACCATTATAATAGGGCGCAAGATCACAGAGAGGAACGACCTGGGTTTGCATAATCTTAAGTACGCTAGGAACGATCAGCAAAGCCCTGAGGCGTGTGAGGTAGATTCATCGCGAGCTCCGCACTCGGTGATCCAAAGCAGCACCGGTAGTTTCCCGGCTGGACCCCGCAGGATCTTCACAACACAGGATAGTCACATCACCCACCTGGAGGCCGCGACGCACGCATTTCAAGTTGCCATAACAGGCTCGCAAATCGAAGCAGAGACATTGCCGTGCCCGCAGTCAACATCCCTAGTGGCGCAACAGGTACCCCGGGTGGACTTTACGCAACCGGCTTGCATGCAGCTCGGATATCAAGCACAAAACGGGGCTGGAAAAGTATGCGACATCGATCCTGACCATAGTTACTCGCCAGGAAGTGACCGTGATCCAAACCTTATTTCCACCTTTAGGTTGGATAAGACAGCGGCTTTGCAAAAAATAGATAAAAAACACAAGCTATGTTACCGCCGAATCTCTGTTGCTTGTGGTAAGTCGTTGTGTCGGTCGGCCAGCAACGGATTTTTTAGACTGTGTTTCAAAACTGACTAAAAGTCCTTATTTCCCCGCCCGAAAAGCAGTGCAGGAAGCGAAAAATCAGGTGCATTGTTTCTCTCGAGGACTCTAAAGATTGCAGCAACTGTATCCGGTTAAATAATGTCTGCACCTTCACAGCAAAAGCCCGACCTGTGCCCGAACATAAGGGGAAGCCAACTTTTCCGAATACTCAAAACATTGCAAGTTGGATAGGAGCAAACGTCAGCCAAACGACCACTGAACTATGCAATCTGTACGCTCCTAATGCATACGCCGACGCTACCACCTGGCTGCCCGGCGACACGATATGCGGACAACCTTCCGTGCCTATTGCAGATGCCACATCACCTGCTTCTTTCCCGGTTCAAACCATAGACCAAAACCAACCATCCTTACTTATCGAACCACAAAAGCCTCTTACTACAACACCTTGCAACCTTACAACCTACCCATATATTTTATCTAATCCCCAAAGTCAAACGACTTTCTGGGCTTTCCAAGGGCTGTATTTGCAAGAATACCGGTCCGCATACGGGACAACGACGTTAGGATTACATTCAAATTATAAGTGAGCTAGTTCCTTTTTGTGTAATGATCTCTTACAAGGCTAAAGGATAACACTACCGCAGTTATAACAACCTCCAACCACAGGGCCAGTTATATCAGAAACAGGTACCCGAAATTATCAATACCAACACGATATCAATTGCAAATCCCGAATTGTCGGTAACTCAGCATATACAACAGCAAAACACAACACCCAACGTCCAAATGGTGAACCGGCCCAAACTGCAATGTTGGGAGCATGGATGCAACGGTCGCAGCTTTTCATCGTTCAGCAACCTTTTAAGGCACCAACGAAAGAAGTCAGGTCAAGCCACGAAGGTAACCTGCCCAAACTGCGGAACTGAGTTCACACGAGCGGCGGCAAGGAACCTTCATCAAGAAAACGGCAAATGTAAACCGCAGCCCAGCACATAATCTCCGTGGTTTGAAAAGCTCTGTTGTTCGACAATTCAGCGAGTAAACTTTATACCCAAAGCTTTGCACTCCTTTAATCATCCACCTTTATACGTAAATATATTTTCCATTTTTCAATGCTTAAAGTGTGCAATGGGAGAGAAAAACTGTATTATTTTACTAGGTCTTTGATGTTTCCTTTCGAGTTATGTTTTTACGTTTAAATTTGGGATATTACAATACGGCATGCTCTTATGGGCATCGTGCCTTAAACTGTGACTGTCGCCTTACCGGCACAATCTGAGCCCAATCTTCTAAGGTTCAGGCAAGCTTTAATGCTCGATGGGGAGCTGGAGACACGATTGAGTAAACTCAACACTTATTTCAACAAATACCTAACGTATAAAGGGTAGTAACGAGGAAATGCCGAAAATGTAACTGTTGACCGAGATGCAAAGCGGGTAAAAAGAAAATCCAACCGACGACGAGGAGCACCAGGACGAAAATATTGATTTACATAACCCAGCGCCAGGTTGTCGAGTAATTTTCAGCAAAGGCGCCACCGATAACGGGGCCAAGCAGTAGACCGATAGCAAAGCCGACGCCGATTAGGGCCTGGCCACGGGGGGCTTCGATGGGTGTGGAGAAAGTGTAATTGTAGAACATCATGCCAAAGTTCAGGATTAAGGTTAACAACACTGTTTTTTGCTGTAGATGAAATAGCCTGTAGAGAACAGAAATACCCTTGGTTTGACCCGGCACCCCCAATTCCAATAATAGCCCTCCCGAGCACGACGAGATCCATACTTGTCGCAGCTCCCGCGACGGCAGCACCCGCCATCCAGATGCAAGCGTAGATGTGAACATGCCACCTCACATCACCAAACATGTACAGCCTGCGGCAAAGCGGCACGACGCAGGAGTTTACGGCTGCATAACCGATGGCGACCCAGGTGAGCAGTTCGACTTTACCAAAGTCGGCCACGATGGGCACCTGGATGCTGGCAACGTTGCCGACGTCGTGGCCGAGCAGCATGGCACTGATGAAACTAAACAGCTGCACCAGCGGCCACTTATACACAGACCACCTTTGTCTGTTGGGCGTCACAGGTTAGACAGAGCCGACGGCAACTTGCATGGCAATGCGTTACTTATCAAATTCAGCCAAGGCAATAAAACTGCGAGTACCCGTTCGCTGAGACTGCAATGTTGCCACCTCTGGACAATGAAAAATGTGCTTTGAAGCCTAGTATCAATGCACGCCCTGACTAATGAGATGAAAATAGAAAATATGATCCGGATGTCAGCTCCCCTAAGATCAAACATACCCGCACTAACAATATAATGACATTGTTGTTGACAGAGATCCTGGGAAATTCACATCATCCGGCGCAAGTTCTTTTTCATCCTTTTCACCATCTCTTCGTTAACAAGGGTGGTGTGCAATCATTTCCGATACTGTAACATTGAGGTAGAATATGGTCCAGCCCGGTGTGATGTATGATAACGGCCCTTTCGACAAATCGAACTACTCATCTTAAACCCATAGTCACCCTTCGTCGGTCCATCCCACATCCTCTTCAAATGTGCCATCTCGTGAGACAAACACTCGTCGAGTGCAAAGGACTCGACAATAGGCTCGAGCAAAATATACAGAAATAGCAAAGCCAGCTATATGCCCATTTTCCCACCTTTTTGCACACCAACAACGATTATAAAAAAACGACTACCTACAATACCTGCTGAAGAAATTTTCCCTAAAAAGCTTACGGTTTACCAAACCTAGTTTCAAACCTATATCACGGATGTATAGAAAGGGTTCGAGAATGACAGAAATTCTTAAAAAGTTTAAATGCCTGGGGGCAGTGGGGATCATCTCTGTTTGTTCGTTGGAGTGGCTTTGCCACATCGTTCGAAATTGCCAAACCCCTCCCTATTCCCTGCATATTTTAACCTGGCAGGGTCGCTCAGCATCTGCTTCCGAGTGATTTCTCTCGCTTGGTTTTTAAAGTCGTAGCCTGGGCCCGGAAGGCGTCTACAATAAAGATGTTCTTCGCTAATAGGTACGATATGTAACCAAAAACGACCTTGCTACCATTTTTACTTGACCTTAGACTCCCAATTGAGACTCCCCTCTGCCACGAAGTGAGTACAGCAGTTCTGTACTAGACCCTCAAAACCCTCAAAACAAGTCTTGCAGTACGTTAAGCCAAGATACACAGCGAGATCTCATTACGCTAAGATCCGGAATCGTACCCCTTTTTTCTACACATCGCACTTCTCAATTGTATAAATTTCATATGTCTCCCGCATGTCGGGACTCTCTGTCCCAAATTCTCGTCCTCAACCTCTGCCCTCCCATTCTATCCTCTACCTTCGCTCAACACCTGCCAAAAGAAACGGTAAGGTTCAACCTGGACCTCCCCTTAAGATTCAAGGACAGAGCCTAACTCTTTTATTAGTTACACCCCAGCATAAACGTGCTATTTTGCCAACATGATCATGCAAACCATCCAACCGAGTTTGATGCACGACGCATACGACACGACCGGTGTGCCCAAACCGCCGCCACCGAAGCCCCGTTAAGACACTGTTCTCTTTCGTGATAAGGTCTTTCATATTCTGTACATAAAGGAACGAAAATGGGAAATGAGCTACCAAGCCCAATCAAATGTCATTTAAATAAGTTGGGAGGATGTACCCGAACCATGGACGGAGGGCAGATAAGCTCTGTTGGTATTTTAACCTTTGTTTTCATACCGCTGATACGCTTTTGGTCAAATCTAGCTGTTGGTTTCAATTTTTGTATAGGCATTGTTGATATGGAATATGTTCTTTTCTTGCCGCTTTTCGAAAAACCAGATATTACGCCCTCAAGATGCGATCTTCGTGTAACCAAGGCCCCGTAACTTGTTTTGGCGCATATATTATTAGTGCAACAAAAGCTTTTTCACGTTTTCAAATACCTTACGGATGGATTGAAAAGGCGGTATAATGGATCCGAAATGGGTGGTTTATCGTTTAAGGGCGGTTTATAATTTTATATCGGGCCGAACAACTTTCCACCTCAGTGCCATGGAAAGTAAGAGAGAAGCGGGGAAGACGCCGCGGTGTTGATGAAGATGAAGAAGCATCCAGCGCCAGCTGACGTGCGGATGTGAACAGAGGGCAGTACCACCATTTTAGTGCCTTAACAAGCTGCGGTGGATAACGTTTTAAGGTTTACCCTTATTACTAGTTTTGCAGAATTTGGCGTGTGACGGATATTGTGGCGTAGCCCTCAAGTCTACCCGTTTTCTATAAATATGAGCGAGGCGGTAATTGCAGTTAAAAAGCCCGCTCGCATATTTGGTCCCCAAAACTACATTCTCTGCTACATTACGCGAGGCTTCCCATACTTTTCCGCGTCCCACCCAGTCTTTTAATCACCATCAAATCCAAGTCACTCACCATTCAAATTACACCAAATAGCTGCTACAAGCCATACACGACAAAAGATGTCTTCGAGCGGATTAAATTGCCGAGACAACAGCGGATTTGGCGGGAGCTTATCGGGATGGGACCAAATCCTGTCTCAGGCCTCCGCCATTGGCATAATTTATCGAGACTCTCCGGTAAGAGCTTTATGCTACCCAATATATAAAATTTTGAACTCAAAAGATGACCACAGTCCGGATATCCGCCTGACACACCGTTCTGGACAGCCTAAGGAAGGCTCCTCGTACTTTTCGTCCTCCCGGACAAACCGCAGTGGTAGCAACCGCGGTGGCCACTCATCTGCTGAATCCAAAGGTGGACGTTGAGAGGGAGAGAGAGAGAGAGCAGTTAGAAGGAGATTCGCAGCTTGAGGCGATCCAGCAAGCTCGGCACGATGCTTTGGTTAAATGATTTTTCGTATCAGCCGCTGGTACCACGCCTTAGATCTCAGACATACATGTTTGCCTCAAAAGACCGTCAGCTTTGTCGAGGAATCAAAAATCCTAATTGTTTACAACCTGCCAGGAGCCTTTGAACTTCAAACATTTAAGCACCATGGTCTGGTACACCCAAATGACAGGAGCTATGTATCGCTGCAATAGAGTTTCTTTTGGATAACTAACTACAAAAGTCTCAAAACCCGACTTTGTGGTATTAAAACCTACCCGTTATAAGCCATTACAGTGTTGAATGCATTCCAATGTTTCCCTTTGTCTTTGGCTTGTAGATGAAGCTTCAAGACTGACAAACGGAGTAGTGGTGCTGAACCTCAGAAACCTATTCCTAGGCACTCTCCGTGTGCAATTTGACCTTAACTCCCGTTCCAGAGCACATTGTGGCCGTCACATTGTGCTTCGCATTCTGCTCTGGTTCCCAGCTTCCTATCCGGTCGAATCGTTGCAACAGCCTCATGACCACGTACGCAGTTTTGGTCAGTGCCGACTGTTGGCCGGGGCAGATTTGAGGTCCTCCACCAAACTAAACAAGCGGGGCAGAAACGGGTTAAGTCATCATTTATAAACGCGAAACAAGTACGAAAGAAAAACACAAGAATAAAAAGCAAACCGACCGGTATAAACTCCCACCCACGCCTTTTCCCTCCCACTGAGTCGCGCCGTTTCGTTGATAACCTGTTGCAAGTAACGACAACCTTTAAGGCCTTTAAACGTAATAGCTCGGCCAGGGTCCTCATCGACCGATCCACCAAACTGCTCGAGCACGACCTGTCTCAGCTTTAGGCCTACTTCGGACGTGTGTAAGACTATTAGCACAACTTCAAAACGGTGAAGACCCACTTTGGCATTTAAGCAGAAAGGGGGAAGCTGAAAACACAGTGTCGTCGCTATAATAACTTCGGATCCGGCTGTAAAAGCGACAATGTGTCGTAGCTTTTCAAAGCTATACAACCTGTATGCAGTAGCAATAAGTAAGATGGCTGGCTAAGAGTTGTCCCCGGCCTGCGACAAATCAAAGGTCTGGGCTGGCAGTGGTAAGGAAGCCTAATTAAAGCACAGAAATGTATAAGTCAGAGAATGATAGAAATTGTTTTATGCGAGTTTTTGCATTCGAACCGGGATATAGGCTCCATCATAGTTATGATTTTTCGCTTTAATTAGAGCAACCTTGCAGCCCGAAGGAAGCCCTTGGCAACTCCAATGAGTGGTTACGGAGCTCATTTACCTTATTTGTAACCTATTTCGGTAAAACCGGAAGGTGCAGAAAAGCGCGATTGAACTGCCTTACCGCTACAGGTGACCGGGAACACCAAGGTATTTGAGCCGAATGACCAACCAGCTAACGTTGGGCTCCACATCTCCGACCCCCCTAAAGTCCGGCCCCTAAAAATATCTACTCAGCCACGTCAACCCTTTGTTTTATTTTATAAATATCTAGACGAATTTTTCACTTTAGAACTTGATTTTTGAAGATTCTTGCTCCGAACTTTCCAATGAAACAGTACACTGAAAATCAGCTTCTTGCTGCCATTTCTGACATAAGAAATGGCAAATCAGTTCACAAAACCTCGCAAAAATGGGGTATTCCTCGGAGTACCCTTCACGATCGTTTAAAGGGGGCCCAGTCAATTCAACAAGCGAAAAGATTTTGTCAAAGGCTTTCACAGGAGCAGGAGACCTATTTGGCAGATTGGGTACTTGCGCAGGCCGCGTTAGGCCTTCCGCCAACGCATCAAGAACTACGCTATTTTGCGGAACGAATTCTTCAGGCCGCCGGAGAAAGAAAAAGCCTTGGGAAACATTGGGTTAGCCGTTTTATAGCCCGATATCCAATTTTGAAAACCCAAAGGCCCCGGCGAATAGAAAATGCCCGGGTTAATGGGGCTACAACCGAGGTAATTAAATCTTGGTGGTCCTATTTGAAAAATCCCGTTATCGATACTATAAAACCGGCCAACCGTTGGAATATGGACGAAACAGGTATAATGGAAGGCAAAGGATCTAATGGCCTGGTGTTAGGGCGTAATAAAATCCGGCCATTACAGCGAAAAGAGCCTGGAACGCGGGGTTGGACGAGCATAATCGAATGTGTATCAGCTACGGGGGCTGTTATACCTCCCCTCGTTATATTGAAGGGGAAAAACGTACAGCAACAATGGTTTCCAGCTGATTTAAGTCCTTTCGATACCTGGCAATTTCATGCAACCGAAAACGGGTGGACAAATAATGAAACAGGTATCGAATGGTTAAAAAAGGTGTTTATTCCAAATACCCAACCTTTAACTCCTGAAAAGCGTTTATTAGTTCTCGACGGCCACGGATCACACGTCACCGACGAGTTTATGCTTATTTGCCTCCAAAATAATATTCAGCTTTTATATTTACCTCCTCATTCGTCGCACGTTCTTCAACCGTTGGATTTATCGGTTTTTGGGCCGTTAAAGGAAGCTTATCGACGTCAACTGGGATTTGTAAACCAGTTTTGCTGTTCAACGGTTGTTGGGAAACGAAACTTTCTACTTTGCTATCGAAAAGCCAGATCAAAAGCATTTATAGCAAAAACCATTCAATCTGGTTGGCGTACGACGGGGTTATGGCCGGTGAACTTGGCAAAACCACTTTTAAACCCTTTTTTATTAGAAAATAGCAACGCCAACGTCGAAAAAGGTAAAAATAACGGCTTCCAAAGGGATAAAACACCGGAAAATCCAACCCAAAAAATTAACGACCAGTCTTTACTTATTTGGAAAACCCCTAAAACGACCCGAGATATTCGACTTCAACTACAGGAAATTTCCCGGTCCGAAAAAAGTAACGCCACTTCACGGCTTTTGTTTGCAAAAGTCCAAAAAAGCTTCGAAACCAAGGATATCTTATTGGCTGAAGCTCAGCAAAAAATCAGTTTGTTAAAAGCAAAATTGGAGGCGGTACGGCCGGTCAAAAGGAAAAGGGTAATTCCGGATCCCAACGAGCTTTTGGTCAGCAAAAAAAAACGTTTATGAAGCACAGGAAAATATTAGGGACTGTTTAGAGGATTTGAACGATGGAGAAGAGGTTAGCGAACCGGGAGAGCCTGACAATGATTGTATTATTGTGCGTTGATAGGTTTACATTTAAATCGGTTTATAAAAGGGGTATTTCGTCGTTACATTTTTCAAGGGGGCCGGACTTTAGGGGGGTCGGAGATGTGGAGCCCAACGTTATATTCAGTCAATGGGATGGTGGGAGCTTTTGGACGAATTTGGGTCCTAAAAGAGTCCTATCCCAACAAGGCCTGTTTTGGCACTTCCCAATTTTTGGTCTTGCCTCTGAATACCTGCTAGGTACAAGCGGAATCTGCCAAGCCATACGAGTCACAAATCCAAACCACCACTACTCAAAATGTTAACTACGAAATTTGGCGAAGCCCATTTCGCCTTCTACTGTACTACTACTACTACAGTCCGTCCCCGAAATTAGGAGTGCAAAGACAAGAACACCTCTGAACTTGTCAAGACCAATGAACAAAATTTGAGGGAGGGTTAAAGCAGCAGCAGCCCAGCTCTTTCGTTTGAGCCGCTTTTGGGGGACGATCAAGGGTAGTAGAACACTCGCCCCCTAAATGGAGCAAACCCTTTTGCTTAGGATGATAATCAGTACCGATTTTTTATCAGTCTCGAATCTTTTTGTTCCAATTCATCACCACCAGTGGCAACGATCAAATGCTACCTTGTTCCCACCTTGGAAGTTTCGGAGCTTAAACTCTGAACAGCCAAGAAATTAACAGCGATATTGTATTTTGAGTCACAATTTGCAGACAACTTTGCCGTTACATGGGTGGCGACCCTGTCCATGCTGACGGCTTTTTCAAGAACTTGTCTTTCTCAATTAACGAGACCATAAGGTAGTACACATGTTGATACATGGACTGCAAAACCAGCCTTCCTTTGCCCCGACTAAATCACCCCACCCACCATCGTTTCTCGACGTATTCGCAAGGCGTCCGACGACCTCGCAGCTTCTCTTTCGAGGCCGATGACGCCAGCGAGAACACCTGCCTACAATTCTCCCAAATACCCATTTTAGCTGGATATCTCACGTGTATTAACAATTTTCACTTACAAGTTCAGCAAGACAGTCAGGGGACTTGATTGGTGAAAAAGTACAGTGGTACGAGTGAGGTGTCTTTTTTTCTGCGCGCATTTTGTGGCATAACAGTAAGTTAGTGGTGATAATTACCACTGCCACCACTGTTTACATATAATTGTTGTTTTTACAGTCCCCCGTTCCTCCAGGCTTTGATATACGGAAAGCGGGCTTCGCCCGCAGACCGCGCTCTCCTGTGATCATATAGTCCTGCTCACTCGAATAGATGATCCGTGACTTTTTGTATACGTAATCTTTTGGTTTGGTCGTCTTGACAGTCTTTGGGTGATGTCTGGCAAGGAGGGTTTACCCCACCTGGCCTCCCCGTGATAAGCTGCGGTCACAGGAGGATCAAGTGAGGCTGCGTCCCTAAAGTCAACCGGATAGCCAAGGTAGCATCCCGTCATTTGTAGGGAAATGATTTTTGCAGTTAGCATGGTGAAATGTTGGGCGTACATATGAAGGATACCGAGCTTGGCAGGTACGCTGATTGCCTCTGAACCATAATTCCCAGAAGCTCATATCCACGAGGGCCTGTTTTCAAAACTGACGTGCACTTGTCCACGTACTCTAGCCCATGTTATCAATTTGCCTTCCTCTACAGTGCGCTAATCGCTAAAATCTTAGTGTCGCCATATTTTTTCCAGTACATCTGGTGCTGCGTCTCGAGAGACACTACCAGCTGCCGGAAAGCCTTGCGTTCTTCCTGCGAAATCAGTCGTCTCTGGCTGAACTCTAGAACATGCGTTCAAGCTCCTGCTGTATGACCGCGGGATCGACCCGGGAAAATTCGAGCGAGGCAACAAAGCGCAGAGTATCTGCGTCCCCATAGAATGCAGCGCACCAGAGGACAGACTCCCCTTCGCCAGTGAGCCTGAGGGTATGATCCGCCCCGGCCCGAGCGAGCAGCTCTTGGGATGAGTGGGAGTTACGGACGATGGCATACATGAGCGGCGTTCTTTTGTACCACGAGAGGACGTTGATACTGGCGCCGGCCTGGCACAGGAGTGGTATTGCGCGGACCGAGTCGTGCTTCACTGCTCGGTGGAAGACTTTGGATTGTGCGATGCTATCAATATTCCCGGTGAAACCGATAATTCCAGATGCGAGGCAAAGGGTATTTGCTCGTGTTTTCCCTGTCAGTAGTAGTAGTAGTAGTAGTATTATTTAACGCCGGGCTCGGCCCGGCTTGTTAGCCGGCCGTTAGCAACCTCCCGAGGGGTATCTCGGCGCGCGTTCTATCTTCTTTATCTACACAGGGGGAAGACAAGGAGGGCAGAGGCGGATCGTGCCTGACCGGGTTCGGGCCCGGTCCTGCTTAGGGGGGTTAGTTCACTGACGCGACCCCGTGCCTGAGGTGCACGGAGGGTTCGTCTGTCGGCTTGTGCCGTGAAGTATGGGTGAAAAGGCAATAAGTCTATTCCTCGTCTGAGTTCGAGTCGCTTACGATCGGTGTCCCTAGGCGTAAAGTGCGTTCGTGGCGCGCGGGGCGCTGGCGGGCCGCTCTGGGGCGGGCGCTGAAATAGTTGGTGGTTATCGAAAACGCCTCAAAGCTTTTCGGTTGCCCGAGGCTTGTTTGGAAGAATTTGCGGCGTTGGCCGCGGTCTGGCGGCCCGACCGGCCGGTCGTTATCAGGCCACGGCCAGTTTCTCCACACCGCCCGCGAAAAGCGGCAGTGCACCGGGTGTTCAGGGGAGGTCCGCTTCCAGCACCAGGCACACGAGGTGTTTGCATCCTGGTGGTTGAAACGGTTATGGTAGGCTTTGAAATCGCCGTGGCCGGTCCTTATGGCCAAATAATGGCCCAGTATGGGTCTTGGTAAACGCAGTTCCTCGGGCTCCTTTCTCGGTGTGTATTGGAATTTCCATTCCCTATATGCGGGGGACCGTTTACAAAGTTCTTTACGCCACCAGTCCTTCTTTATATTCGAAAGAATGGCTCTGAGGACCGTGCCGGCACCGCTATACGTGGTTTGCTGAGCCCTCGGGTCTGGGTCCGGCGGTCCGGCAGAGCCGGCCTTGGCCAGCTCGTCAGCCCGGTCGTTTCCCGGGATTCCCTGGTGCCCAGGGCACCAACGGACCCGAACCTCGGTACCTTGTTTTCGGAGTAGATCGACAAGGTTATGGAATTCCAAAAAGGCCCATTGGGACGAGCGCGGCGCGTCGCCTCTAAGACCCCAAATAACCGAGGTGCTGTCCACACCAATCCAGATCCGGGCGCCTGGCTGGGCCCTGGCTGCCGCCTGTAGCCCTCTTAGGGCGCCAATCGCCTCGGCGTCGAAAACGTGGCTTTCCGGCGTAATAGATGCGGAGCCTGCGGCAAATTCCAGGCCCGCCCTAAAAGCGGCCCATCCGTACCCTATTTGGACGCAGTTATTTTCGTGTTTTTCCGAACCGTCCGTATATACCACGATATCGTCAGGTGATACCATGTCCAGCCATTCCATAAAGCGGCGGGCCGCTTCCTCTTTTGGGACTCCTCCGGTGGGGTCAGTGCGAGAATCCGGGGCATTGCGAGGTGCGCGCAACTCTAGTCTCCGGATCCGCGGGAGAAGTTGTGCAGCCGTTTGCAGGGTCGTGGCCGAATGGCCCGAGTTGCGGGCACGAGGTGTTTCACGCAGGCGGCTGACAAGGGGGTGCCCCTTGTCCGCGAGCCTTAGTCGGGCGCCGTATTTCAGGCGGGTGTAGGCCAGCGCGACGCGGGCCGAGGGTAATCCTGCGTCCCTGAGAACAGTGGACGAGGGGGTGGTTTTATACGCCGGGAGGATTGCCCGTGCCGCTAAAACCAGCGGTTTGTTCAGTGCTTTGAGGAGTCCTCTTTGCTTATGCGCTGGGTTGTACCATGCCTCGGCTGCGTAGGTGGCCGATGAACCCACGCATGCCACCGCTGCCTTGCGAAGTGCAGCCGCAGGCGGTCCGTATTTTACTGCCCCAAAGCTTTTGAGGTGAGCAGCGACCGCCATTGCTTTGGCAGCCCTTTCGGCCACGTGGCGGCGCCCGTCTAGCCGTCGGCTGAACCAAAAGCCAAGCCAACGCATGCCCGGGTAACGCTCGGCCCCGGAGGCGCTTTGTCCGCGTCGACCGCCCGGTAGTTGGACCGGGGTAACCGTTCTACCATTAATCCGGATTTCCGGGTTGCGACTGTGCCTTTTCTTAGTGATATGGATCACCTCTGTCTTTTCCGCTGCAAAATGGATTTTCTCTTCCGCCGCAATTTCGTGCATATCCCGGAGTTTATCTTCCAGCCAACGTACGTTCTCCTCCAACGAGGGTGACGATTTCCATGTAAGCACGTCGTCTGCGTATGCCAGCCGCCACTTCGCACCGTTTTTGACGAGGTACGCCAAATATAGCATATATAGGATCGGGGAAAGGGGAGACCCTTGCGGGGTGCCGCACCCAAGCCGCCTAAAGCCCGTGGTCGTACCCTCCAGCCGGACTCGGGCCTGGCGGCCGCTTAAAAAGTTAATCACGAACCTGAGGAGCATTTTACTAAACCCGAGGCTCCGCATTTTCCGTATTAATCGCCCATGGAGGAGGGCGTCGAAGGCGCCTTGGACGTCGCATGCGACAAGGGTAACTTCCTCCCCGCGAGCTAAAGCCTGCTCGATATCGTGGGCGAGGGCACAAACCAGATCCGTCGCCGATCGCTTGGGTAGGGCACCGCCGTGGGTGCAGCTAAGGAGCCCGTTGTCGTGTATGGCCCAAGCTATCCGGCGTGCAACGAGCCTTTCGAGGCCTTTTCCGATGCAGGAGAGGAGGGCTATAGGCCGCCAGGATCGAACGCTGCTCCGGTCTTTCTTCCCCGTTTTCGGGAGCATCGCGACCTCGGCCTTCTTCCAAGGCGCTGGGAAATGTCCGAGTTCCAGGCAACGTTGGTAGAGCCTGCGCACCGGCTCGGCCAACGAAGCCCATCCGGCTTTTAGTAGCCGGACGGTCGTTCCGTCGATGCCCGGGGACGTGCTCGTAACCCCAATGCAGGAGCGCTCCGCCTCTTCCGCACTCACCTGGGTGTCCCAAGGGATTTTAGCCTCGTCCGCCGACCAGGCCTCCAAGGGGTCTCCCTGCAGGTCATCCTCCGCCGAAAATCGGCCAAGCACCTCCCGCTGCAGTGCTTCCGCTTTTGCTAAGGGCTCGCTCACTTGCTCGCCGTTAATAACCAGCGGCGGGGACCGGAGGCGTGGTCCGGCTCCCAGCCAGCCCACCATGTTCCACAAATCCTTATCGTCGCGCAGTTGGTCAATCCGGTGCCTCCAGTAATCCCGCTTCGCGGCCCGCACCCCTTTCGTGTAAGCTTTCTCCTCGGCAGAGGCGTCTGCCCTATTTACAGCGCTCCGTTTAACCCGCTGGAATTCGACCCAGAGCCGCTGGCAGTTTTCGGTCCACCAAGGAGCCGAGCTGCCCCTTTTTCCCGCCGGCGTACCCACGACCCACGTCACTTGCTCCCATAAAGTTGTAAATTCAGCTACCCACGCGTCCAATGCGTAGCCATCGGCCGCGGATCCCGGGTCCGGCATATCTTGCATGCCAAAAGCAAGTAGCTCCGCGAACTTTGGTAGCCGGTCGTCCCTAACTGAGACGTTGACCGCCTCCGGGCGGGGGGCGCCGCGCGTCCGCAGCGTGGTATAAAGAGATTCGTGGTCGGAGCCTGTGTAAAGACTGCTGTCAACCACAGTTACCGTGCTGGGGAGGTTGGAAAAAACCATATCCAGTAAACCCCCGTCGCGGTGGGTGGGCACGCCGATATTTCCTGTAAAATGCATGCCCTGGGCTTGCGCCCATGCCGTCAGTTGATCCCCTCCGCGTGCGTCTGTGCGGCCTGGCTGGTATGCAGCAGCCGCTACGTTAAAATCGCCGCCTATCACCGTGGGTCCATTTGGCACGGTATTGCATACCATTTCCAGCGCGGCCTCAATACCCGGAGCCCTATATACGTTAATAAACAATATTCCGTTAATTTCGAGCCAAAGTACGTCCCGCGTATTTTGGCCCTGCGGTAACCGTCGTTGTGCGGCCCCTAGGGCTGCCCCCTTCTTGACGTAGGTGAGCACCCGGGGCCGGAACCCAGTCATGGCTTCGTAAGTGCTCGCGTGCCATTCGTCCACTGGCGCAAAAACATCATAGCCCGGGTGCGTTTGTGTAGTCGTCTTTAGCCCGCACCATGGCTCTTGGACGTTAACCAGGTCCACTTCTCTCTGGTGGCATAACTCCAACAGGCTCAGATGCACACCCATCCTTTTGCCTACGTTGGCCCAAACTACGTCGAGGCGTTCCCGCTGCATGTTGCCGAGCGAATATTTCGTCATATCAATCGATGGGTTGCTTCCAAGTCTATCACATCAGCGGGGCAAGGTTCGGCAGCCGCTGCGTCCTCCTCCATTTCGGCTGCCCAAACGATTTCGTCGTGCACGCGTTCCTGTTCAGCCTGCAGGAAGTTGCGGATGTCCGCCCCTGCCGCCTCGCATGGCCGCGCTCTTTTGTTTGAGATGCTCGATCGGGAGCTCGAGGTTTGCGAATGCTGCGATGAGGTGCTTAGGACCGGGATTGCAGGTGCCGGCTCTCGGCGGGCCGCCTCAGCCCGGTCGTTGATAATCGCGGCACGGTTGGCACGTCCGATTCTGCGGATCCCCTTTAGTTTACGCTGTGAAGGTCGTTCAAGCTTCCCATTTACCACCAAAGGTCGGGCAGGGCAGTTCTCATGTCCGGATGGGAAATGGCCGTGGCAGTTAACGCATTTGGGGGCTGCCTTGCACGGCTCTTCCTCTGTCGCATGTTTTGCTTCACCACATATGCCGCAACGCGCCTGCCGTACGCAGCGACGTATTTCGCAATATCCCTGGCAGCCATCGTAGTGGTGTGTAATTTTGCGTGACTTTTCAACCTTCCGCGCACGTTTCGACACTCCAAAAAGCTGAAAAGGCTTTACGGGTTGAAGGAAAGACACTATCCACGTGCCCTCAGCCGTATGCGGGTCGTATCCATGCTTGGAAATATGCCAGTTGACTGGCTGCTGGCCTGTTGCCACGGTAATCTCCTCCTGGATTACATCATGTACGTCCTTTCTTCCGTCCAGGCAATTGAGCGTTCGGGGCACTCCAGAGACGGCGTATGTGTGCCAGGTTGTCGGGACAGTGACTTCCCGCGCGTCCAATGCGTCCATAATGGCCTTGACCGCGCTGGGGTTGAGGAGTTTTTGCCGTGTTTCCTCAGAGGCCACCGTAACACCCCAGCCCGTGGGGGTACGCTTGGCGTTTGGGATTTCACTGTGTGGCACCGAGACCAATTCGGCCAGTTTGGTCGTTACCGCGTATGGCTCCCTCGTCACCATCCGCAATTTGTCATTTACGCGGATCAGGATGCGGTTGGACGGCTGTTCTGTCAAACGTTTCGGGGCTTGGGAGCGGTCCCGGCCCGATTGGGAGGGAGTTGCGGAGCTGTCAGGTGCATTGCCGGGCGTCGTACGTATCGGGTACGAGCGCGTGGCCGGGGTTAAAATTTGCGTTGGGGCCGCCGCTGGTGGCGTGGCGGCTCGCTCGGCCCATGTGACCGATTTGTTAGTGGGCGTGCCTTTGCCTTTGGAGGCCGACGACGCCGTGCCCGTCCTTGTAATTAAGATGCTGCGCCTTTCGCTGGAACTGGTCGGCGAACGCGACGGGGAGCGCGAACGCTCTTTTTCAGGGAGGGTGCGACTGAGGAACCAGCCGCTGATCACATCATCAAGTTCGAGAACAATTCTCCTAAGCGCGGCGTCCTCCGGGGCCTGTAAGCTTTCGAGCTTGGCTGCAAAAACCTCTTCGAGCCAGCTGCCGACTGTTTCCACGGTTTCCAGCTCCTGCTGCAGTGTTTTGATGGCCAGGGCCGGGAGGCTGGAGTACCTTCCGCGGCCGGCCGGCTCAGGCGCATTAGCGGTGCGCGTGTCGAGAGATACGTGTTCCGACTCGGCCTGGCCCGGCGGCAAAGCCTGCGGCGTGCTCTGCGGGCGCGCGCGGCGGTTTGAGACCTCTGGTGAGGCCATGACGACCGGCGCCCGGAGGGCGAAAATTCTTCAGCTGTTAAGCTTATTGGTGTGTTTGGGTGTAAATCGCTAACAAAGGTGGGTCTGACCCATGAATGGTGGAGGATGCTTGGGGTTAGGTGTGGCTGTCGACTTGAAGCATGCAGCTTATTTTGGCTGCCAGACTGATCTGGCCCGGACACGCGCCATACCGCACACTCTGGAAATCCAAGGCATTATGCCATTACACAATCGTCATCTCAAATCGCCTTGCTGGCAGACATATATGCACATGGCAAAGAGTGTTCTACTGATTGAACTGCCCCAGCAATTTAATGCTCAAATTGGATGAGAAGGCTCCGGACCCCTTGGTACCAAAAGCCATCATTGATCGAATATCTCCACATCTTCCCTCACAGCGAACACCGGCCTCTCTTAGGTCTTGGTTGACACAGACACGCAGGCTTCTCATGATCAAGGATTTTTTGCCGTTCATGCCTTTCGGCAGCAGCGGCCTTGCCACATTCAGAAATTATGAACGATCGACAAACAAAGAGATTGAACAACTTTGCAACATTCTCAAGAAAGATCCACGTGCACAACAAATGGCAAAGGTCGGCCGGGCATTCCGAGACTGCGTTCTCCAACGTCGCGCATATCTCTGGGCTAAAACTAGCCCAGAGGAGCTTTCAAAACTGTCACAAGACACTTTGTTTCACTTGGTCACCATCACTGGCGGGACTTGCGACGTGTGCAAAGCGACTAAATGTGACCTAATTCCCGTTTGCCAGGCTCTGGCATCGAAGCAGCCGAGTTTTCCACGGCCTCAACTTCAACTTGTACTGCCAAGAAAGATTTCGGATACCGCCGAGTCAATTCAGTTTTGTGTCAAAGGAGACATTGGGGGTCTGCAGCGCTTGTTTTCTCTAGGTCTTGCATCCCCAAGGGACGAGAGCCATTCTCGTGGGTTTAGTCTGTTAAGAGTAAGTTACACCCACGCTCTTCTTCATCAAAAGCCATAATATGGTGATATGATAAGTGGCTAACATTACTTCAAGTGGGCGCTATATGGTGGCCACAGTGGAATGCACAACTATGAGATTGTTCGATTTTTAGTCGATCAAGGGGCCTACGTGGACAATGAGTAAGTCAGAATGCAACTCTTTCCTCCACCTTGCATGAACAAGGCTTATCGCAGATGGAATATCGCAATAGGTCGTACGAAATTGTGGGCTATTTCAAACTCCGCAAGATGTACACCAAATCCCACGAGCAGGCGCTTTGTTGCGTTAAACGTCAAGACAGAGATTGGTTGGAAGAGCAAGACTTTCCTCAGATCCACCGCATCGTCCTGGATCTGTCATCGAGGTGACTTGAAAGCGAACTTGACGAGCACCCAAGCGTGGTCTTCGATATAGATGCACAAGGCCGCACCGCGCTCGACTGGGCCACAGCTCGAGCCCAACTGGATCAAATGAGGCGTTTGATAACTTTCGGCTCCGACGCAAATTCGATGGACATCACTGGCCGTACAACAATCCTGCATGCAGTCGATAGCTATAGTGTCGAAGCCCTTCGCATTGTCCTTGAGGCTGGGGCATGCCCTGATCCAAAGATACCAGAAGGTTTATTGCGAGGTAGCCCCCTCACCTCGGCATGTTTGAACAGTTTGCCCGGGATGGTCAGTTTACTTCTTGAATTTGGCGCTGATATTGATGCGCTCAATCCCGAGGGCTTAACGGCATTGCATTCAGCAGCCATTTCGCAAAATATCGACTGTGCGAGAATATTACTCGAACAAGGGGCCAATCTAGGCTACCTTGCAGCCAACGGACGCTCGCCACTCATGACGGCAATGATACATAACAGCCATTCGATATTAAGACTTTTCTTGAGCAGATCCGTCGACGGTTTTGATGGAGCCCAGCTTTTGCCCACCATAGCAAAATACGCGGATTCGGAGACAATGTCAATTCTGTCATTGTCGGACTGTTTGTATCTGGTTGAGCCTGATAACGTTTCATCTTGCCGCGCAATTTTGCAGTTTAGGGTTGATTATGACGACACACTGAATCTCGCGTTTGATGCCATGATTTCGGCTTGTACCGGAGCAGTGCCCATGGGCGCATGTGTACTATAGTTACTTGTTAGAAGCTTTACGTTATCGAATTACTACCATCGTTTGGTAGTTCGCCAGTATGCCCTACTTACAATCAAGCCATCATGAGCCACCTTCCCAAGTCACAAAAACTTTACTCGCGCTGTGTAAGGCCGTCCAGGATGTCATGTTGAGATGATACTGATGAGCAATTTCAACCGGAGACCGGAAGGAAAATATCAACTTTATGAAGGGATAAACTCAAGCAATGTCCTATCGTCTCTGATAACCTTCAACTTCGTCGGGTGCCCGCCCCAATAGCCCTGTTGTCACCGTGCGATGCTGAACCCTACAGTTTGCTGCCTATCGCCCAATCGCCGGGTCTGCTTTGCCAAGAGCTGTGTTGTGGGTTTTCCGTCTTGCCACCTCTGTTGAAACTGGGACGTGGCCCTTATTCTCGGGGCTATTTACATAACAAGGAGCCAGGCAAAAGTTCTTTATAGCCTTACGATTTATCTCAGCACTTTCGAAATCGGCATATAAAGGTGACGGGCAGAGATCACATTAACCCAAAGCAGAATTCCAAACCTTCTCGTCCAAACTTAGGCCAGAAAAGGGTGTCGCAACGCCTCTTCTGCTGTCGGCCGCTTTGTCTCGTCCAAGACAAAAAGAGACTATGAAGTCAATGAGGTCCCGGGCGATGGGCGGATTCTCGATTCTCTCCAGTTCTTGACGCAGAGAACCTCCGTTGCGCTTCATCCAAGAGGTTGGCCGCCACATCAAACTCCTGCTCTAGTTTCTGCTGGCAGATGATAGGAACGAACTCGTTACAAAACGCTTTCTGCTATTGTTTTCTCCCCGATCTACATCCTTAATATCACAAAAGAACCAAGTGGAGAAGTAGTTAGCAATGTGGAACAAGGACAAAGACTGTCCAAATTACTTTTAACCGAGTAGCCAATCTGACCGGATGCCCAAGGCAGCATGAGCTGCTATGTTTGCTTCAGCATCTTGCCCTATATACGCCTGTAATGGAAACATAGATAAGGTGGGGCCTTATTTAAGCACAAAGAAAATAAGCTCAGATCTTATTGTCGAGCTTCCTGGACCGTCCCTCATTGCCCTGTTGCGGCTGCCATTGCAAAACGCGCAACCTCATTATTGGAAAGAAGGAAGATAAAGGGGCATTGACTGGTTTGAAGCCTTTTAAACATCGCAGCCTGTCCATGTTTCCACCGGGTCGCCTTCATTTTAGGCGAATTATTGGCAGTTTATTATGTATTTGAGGAATATTTCCGACTCTTTTCAACGTGTGTGTTAATGCTTGGGGCATTTGGGAGTTGTGCAATATCAGAACCTGTCGGAAGTAGAGCCTATTGGGATGGATGCCGTTACATGGGTGTTCGAGCATGCTCCCAAATTCACACCGGCAAATGAAACACCACTTTATAATCTGCTGGGGTGATCAAAGATTCTAGAGCAAGAGGGACCTCACCCGGACGCTGTCCAGGTTGTTAGGAACACTTGCAGCGGTAAGCTATCGCTGGCGGTAAGGCGCACGTGCCAGTCGATCTAATACAGTCGGGCAAAGACGTTAACCATGCCCAGGCTTATTGGCTCGTTACATGCATTGGCCCAGGCCCTCATCTTGTGCGTCTGCTTACAAAAGTTATTTGCCTTTTCATTGATGGACCCGTTTGTCATAAGCCGTCGCAGGTTGGCCAGAGGGGGCACCGCTACCATAAGCTAAACGGGGTGTTTCTGGGCTGACTGCAATTCCGAAATCCCTGTCCTTACACACCTAAAGTGTATATCTATATCCGGGCCGGATGCATGTTCCGTGGACCAACCAGGTCAATCAATGCCCATGTTTGCTCGGCGGGCTGTTCGTGAACCCCGGTGATGAGTTGACTTTAATGTGCAGTGACTACGATCATCCGACCCGGATGGCCGAGGTAACATTCCGGTGGCCAGAAGGAAGTCAGCTTGGGTAGCTAAGGAAATGTGTAAATTATCTATTAACTCTCACAAATTGATGAGAGTTGACGAAGCGTGTTTGTCTCAGCGATCCTTCAGCGGTCATGGATGGTTGCTCAAAAAGGAAAGTCGGTGGGTGCTGAGCCCTACCATTGCAGCTGTGACGCGTTTAAGCGAGGGTATACAGGCTCGGTGAGATGTGACTGATTGCAGACCGCAGATGTCCAATCACAGGTGCAGAAATGGTATTATTAAGCCCACCTGCTGCGAGGTGAGGTGATCGAGGACTACATTTTGGATTTCCGTTTGACTGACTTATACTCCACAGTCGAGTATTGGTGATTGTCAACAGCAAAACCCCTACCACCTAGAAAATGCGATGCGCTGCTCCTAACTTTACAGCCAGTTTTCGACGTTCATGTCACGGATTCCATTCCAATTGGCTCCAGATCGCACCCTTTCGACCACATTCTCGACATTTACTGTGCTCCACACCCCCTTAGCCACGAGCCACGCTCTACAACAACTGCCTTGATGAATATTTAAGACCTGAGTCTTTCCCATGTTGGATCAGGCTGGATTTGGCATTTTAGAATCACATTCATTCCAGAATTCTTATTTTACAAGGCTCTGTGTCAACAACAAATTCTTCACATCTACCCGCCTTGATGTGCTTTAAAGTTAACGAAAAATACCAATGCCAGCACGTGAAAGATTCACGTATAGACCCCTCGATTCCTGAGGATTGCCCACAAGCTGTAACGGCAAATCGCCGGCATAGAACTTCAGGGCACCTGCTTCCTTGCAAAAATCCTCCCACGAACAATACCATAACCGGCGGGTACTGCGAGAGGCCCCAATGCCATTTATGGTACTTGAAGGAATACGGCTGGGATTGTTGTCAATGTTTGTCCCAAATCAATTCTGGGATCGCGAGATGCACGGGATGCCGTCACCCAGTCTGTCCAGCATGCATTTCAGCTATTGGGTAAGTTATGTGATCACTCTTTAAGATTTGATCTTTTAACTAAATCATTTCTCCCTAATCAGTCTACAAGAGGTTGTGGGCCAACGGGGATATACTCAGCATTTGTATGAGCGACCTGCGGCGAATGCCGAATCCCCATGGATTTGGAGCGAAGAACATCAGAGATATTACCGTTTTGAAGGTGAAGAAACCATTTGGTATGAAGAAGGCAATTGAGGTCTTCTGCGGGCAGGTCAAATTGCAAACTTTAGTTCCTGGTATACAGTTTCTTGGAAGCCCTTATTAATGCTTGTCACTAGCTCGCTATCAAAAGTTGTTAAACTGGTTTTTTTTCTAGGTTTGCGTTCAGGGTTACATTACCTGTTTTGAAAGAAGTCTTTATTTTCTATGTCGTAAAAGGTAATAATTAGAGCATTGCTCATTAGCATTCGCTGGCGTCTCATGGGCCAGGTACCTGTTACTTGTTGGTGAGAAGCTAGTCATTCCCCGGCATTGACACAAGGAGCGTAGCATTCTTCTCGAGGGACGGGCTCTATACGGGCTGCTCCGTGTCTCGTCATCATTTTGGCAGTCGGTTTCAAGCGATGCTAGCCATAGTAAAGATTTTTTCCACTTGTCCGAACGGCGATTACCGTAATACGTGTCACGGCCAGGGTAAGCATAGCACGGAAGCTAGTCTATTAGCACTTATCGACGAAGATTCTACTCTGAGGAGAAGAAAGGAAACAAACAAAGTTTTGAGCTTGACGCGACGTAGATAAAGGTATCACCCTGGTGGGTCGTTGGTCAGGGGTCAGGGTTAGGGTCTGGTGATCTCATGGTCCAAATGTCACAATACGCCTGTTCTGAAGTCAGCGCCACTTCTCTCCACTTCAAGTACGTATTTTTCGATCCGTCTATCAAATTAGCAGTAAACTAATGAGGATGTCTTTACTTTAGAGATGTTGGAAAACCGCATTCAAGCACGGCCATATAACGAGCGGGTTTGAAGATACCGGTTTATTTCCAGTCGACAGTACTCCAGTACTCTCCAAGTTGGGTGGTCAAGCTACCGCTACAAACACTCCGCGATATCCAGAAGCACTTCCCTCCCTTGAACGATTTTCACGAGCCAAGTACGCTGCAAGTCGGATAGCCGCCAAATCACACCACTTCAGTTGTATCGAGAAAAGAACCAGGCGATTCAACGGGGTCAAAATACAACAAAACAGATATCTCTCCCATGGATCCTTACAATGTACGCCCAATCTGGGAACTTTCCTCGCCTCCAATACTGGGGTGCATAGGTGACGACTTGGGAGTACTCTTGTCGCCTTGTGGCCGCTTGGGAGACTCGAATAGGGCAATTGACCCAAATCTCCTGGGATAGATATCTACAGCGCAATTTACTGTGTTAATATAGCTTCGTTTCTTGACCTTTTTCGTGGTTATGTTGATAATATACTCAAATCCATTTATTATGAGTTACTTTGGTAGCGCTTTGTTAACAAAAATACTGGCCCACAGTTTTGTCGAAAATCACGGTTTTGCAAACCCTTCTTTGAGGAGCCCACAACGCACAGTCCCCAAGTACTGGTAAGTGGTCGGTCGATTAAGCTCCATTCGAAATGATGTTCCGCTTCCCTGTGTTGCTAAAAGCGCCAACTCTCGTTTCACAGCTTGTTAAATCGTTCGTCGAGCCAGTTCTCACATCAAACAAGAAACCAAACTACATCAAAAGCTCGGCAGCTGGTGGCGGGTTTGGCGCGAGATATCGACCGGGAATCCGGAGTTGTTGTCATTTGGGTTGGTCCCAAGCAGCCGACTCGTACGATTGCAAAGTCCATCGGGCTAGATTTCTGGGTAGTTGCAACGGCGGAGGAATTTGCGAAGGCAAGCCTGGCAGGCATGGGCAAATGAGGACGGGGGAAACGCCGACGAGGCGCGACTAACAGACGAAAAGATAACTAGAGCTGGAAAGATAAAATTGGCAGAGGGAGAAGAGAGCGAGCTGCCGACTATTTTCTGGACCCCCCTAAACTCCATACTTCGGCTAAATGTAGCATAACATGGACAGTTTGGAATGGATCTTGGCTTTTCGCAGCTACATTTCTGCGACCATTAGCGTACTGTTGCACCTTGCCTAGTTCCTGCCAATCTTTCTAACATAGTATATGCAGGTTACAGAGGTGCATTGATGCCACCCTCTTTTTGTGCTGTTTTGTGGCGTTGTGTCCCGTGTCTGTGTGTAATCAAGGACGGGCACAAAATACTACCCTGAGAAGAAAAAGCACCGAAGGCAGACATGTGAAAATGGGGGTCAGTATTCACATGCACACGTATCGATCATGTCTCTCTGCCCAATTGTCCACTCGCCCAACAGAACACCAACACCGGTTCACTTGAATCGACTCTGGGGATACAAGACCCGTATCCCTTTTTGCATAGCCTACCTAGCTAGTTAGGTATGAATTGGCTTTTCAGCGCCGTGCAGGGCTACAAAGCCACCAGTTTCCTGTCCCTTGGCAAAGCTAAGTAATCCACGACGTGACACCAGTTGATAATGGGCGAATAAAAGTGCAGGTTGGCAAATCATGTGAGATTACAAAAAAAGGAACTTTGACTAGGAAAATTACAGCGTAGTTTTTTCGTTTATAAATCTGCGCCTGGAACAAAAGAATCTGTGTTATCTCCATGTCTTCACTGTCCTTGCTCGAGCGTGACCAGAGCTTGCCCAAAAGAGCACGGTCCAACGAGTACCACGGAAGTAGCTCCAAACGGAACCCGCAAACCTACGCAATCAATTCGCATGAGGTGCCTGCCGGATGCAGTGGATAGCGCCTGCCAAGTTAGCCATAGGTTGTTAAATTTGCAACTGGCGCCGACCGGTAGAACCACAGAGATATAAAATATAATATATAGTATTACCTATTTTGGATATACTACAAATTATTAAATTATATGCATGCGCAACAAATATAATGCAAAGCATTAAAATTATGCAACCATTTGTGCAATGTATTGCAATTGCGAAATACGGTAAGTCACAAATGCATTACAAATGCAAAACAACGGAACTATGGATTTCCGGGTTGCAAATGCGTCAATGCCTTAAGGCAAATTATGAAACGCAATGCGTTAATGCGTTGATTTGTAATAACGCAAATATATGCGATGTTTTGCAAATAAATACGGAGGCTCCTCCCCTCCAACAAAGAGGTTTTTTTACTTTCATAAGCATCTATCAACACAACAATATGGCTTTTTACCTACCTTTCACTCTTTCTTTTCGTGGCTTTTTACAAGAAACAGGCGCGTCACCCACAAGCCTTGCCTCTTTGAAACAAGCTGGACTAGGTTTCGCATGTTGCGTCCTACCCCGAACGAGAGCAAATTTCCCTTTGCTACAATTGGTTGACGCCCGCCCATGTGTGCCGTGTCACGGTTAAAACAGACTCGAGCTTAGAGGTTGTAGGACTTTAGCTGAATCGAGTTTCAGCACAAATGATATCCGCAATCAACCCCGGTAGTGTCAGCACGCAGAATGAATTCGGAGATAGCCCTCTAAGAGCTTCCAGTCGAGCCTCATTCACTTCTTTTTCTTTCTGCCTTATTTCCCGCCGTAGACATAACCTTGACACACGTTTAAACCCGAAGACGTGGCCCTAGCCCTACCCGGCCTCTAATTATTTTTGTTTGACAACAAAATTAAACAACCAAGCTTGAATTTTCTTCAAGCCCTCGAGGTCACCTTCCTTTGTCCCACTGTTCCCAATACTAACCCAAGGGGGGGTATAACCGCCGTCAAAATCAGTCAACCACAAGTTGTCATTCTTGTCAACTAAAACGTTATCCGGTTTCGCATCTCCCCATAGTATTCCAGCATTGTGAAGGGTAAGGACCAGGGTTGCCAGCTCCGTGACCCAGCGTTGAAGAGTTTCCTTGCTGGCTGACCAAGCGGCATTCGCCAGAGTGCTAGGTGCAGTAGTGATCTTCGGCTCGATGTACACTAGAAGCAGTCCAACGATGCGTTCTTGGTTGGAAGCGTTGCGGTCGCAAACCAGACCATGAAGACGAGAGATCCGCGTGTCCGGTGAGATTCGATTGGTAGCTAGCGCGTCTGCAATATTGCGGAAAGTTTCTAGTTCGCGAAAGGTTGCTAAAGGTTTGGACCCTTTGAAATGGCAAGTTTTTCCTTCTACTAGAACTTTGGACGGAGTTGACAATAGCGGGGGTTTTCTGGGTTCTGGAATGATTTGGACCTCATGCGATGAATACCATTTTGGCACCCATTTGTCCAATTCAAGCCCCTGCATAGACTGCCGAGGCTGCCCAGGAGGCATACGAGGATTTTTGTCATCTCTCCTTGGTAGAATCCTGTTTCCTTCACCAGTTGCGACCAACGAAAACCACTCGGGGTAAACCCAATGATGTAGTGTAAATGGCGGCTTTGGTGGCTGCGGGGCGAGAGCCGAAACAACCGCATCGAAGGGCTGTTTGAGTTTCTCTGCCACTGATTGTTTGTGATCCCCCGCCTCCTCGTGGTCATCGCTGTCATCGTCTGATTTTAGAATGGTGAGAAATTTGTAGAAATCAGCGACAAGTTGTGCATCTTTCAACTCTGAGGGTCTCCATTGAAGATAAAAAACTGCCCCAGGAGAGCGTACAATAAGTTCGCATTCGTCATCCTTGGTGCTGGTGATCCAGCTGTCGAGAACAGCGTCCATTGTTATGATATGATGATAACACGAATGTACGTTAGAATAAGAAAGTATGGAAAAAAGGATCTTATTTATTATTTGGTGTCCGCCGTAGGATTCGTATTTTGCCAGCCATTTTGCTTTTCGATCGCCTGTGTAGGTATCTTTACTTTTTCTTCATTAAACGGTTTCTGAGTAGTGATGGACAATCTTTGGCAAGTAGCGGTGTTTTGGGAACGAAAGCCATGCACGATGACTGGAAAACTCTGACGCCCCGGGACGAAGGGACATTTGCACTGCACTAAAAAGTCAGCTAGGCCTGATTCGTAAACAGCTGGGCCTGCTGCTATTAGCTGCCAAGAAGTTTAGGCCGTTTCTGCATCGACCATTGGGTCAAACAAAGGTGTAGAGATACAAATGTTTCTGAGATGAGGAACCTAAAGTCTGTCTAGGAGAGAGGGTAGGCGGGGGTTAGCCCCGTGGTCCTGACCGACCCAGTCCAGGGCTGGCCCCGAGAAGTATCGGGCCAGCCACGCTTCTACACGGGAGGAACTCCAGGAAAGGACATGTAGGGTGAGACAGACCCTGGCCTGGCGCAAGGACCAAACAGAAGGAAAATCGCGCAAGTAATTGCCAACGGCTCATTTCACTTCCGAACTGGGGGTAGGGAAAGAGCGGTGTCTTTCCGAAGAGGAATATGAGAAGGAATGGAAAAGGCTACTCCGCCAAATGGCGGAACACACCACCACCTTGGGCCGCGCAGGCCCAGTTGCTTGCGTCGGTGTAGAGGTCCGCTTCCTTGGCATTGTCTTATTCTCCCGATGGGAGTAGGGCGTGCAGCAACGGCGGTGTACTTATGTGGGTCTTTGACCCACACCCACAAGACCATTGAGTACCCGGAAACATCAATGGAACCCATCAACCATGAGGAATACGAATAGCATGTAGGGAGGATCTGGGTACATTTACTGTCAGTAATAATTCGCTTTGGTGGCGGATGTGTAAAAATTTGCATTGCACCTCGCACAAGACAGTTACAATGTGAAGATCCTTCCCACTGCACTGTCGAATATGCCTCATGTAAGATATGACCAATAATATGTGAGGACAAGCCAGTTGGCATCTGATTACCCGCTTCTGCACTCTGGAAACTGTGTTTGCCATGTACATCAGTAGGTAGTTGTGCCAAATGGTTGTCGCTTAAGTCTTCGAACAATACGGGCTTTGCGAGGAACTTGAGATCGAGGGCTCGTTTGATTGGGCTCGTGGATCGGCGACTCGTTGAGCGCGTGTTCCGCTAGGCTGGGAAATGATCGAAAGGACATTACGGTCTTGGACGGATGCCTCGGGATTATTGAGTCTCCTCTTGTATGTCCGAGGATCTCTTTCTTTGGGAGGGCGACGATGATGTGGGGGGGGGTGTCGGCGGCATTTCAGGGATGAATTGCTCAGGTGCGAGCTTACATCCGGATCCAAAATGCAGCCCTGAGGATTATCTTTTTCCCAAGATCGCGTGCCTGGAAGCTGCATGATCCGGTTATCCGTTGGAAACCAGATTTGTCAAAGGACTCTTCCCATGTCTTGAAGATACTTCTTGATAGCCTACGTATCTACCAGCTGATTCTATGAGAAAGGACTGCCAACTATTCCGATATTTTCCTGAACTGGGTCGCACATGCCCTCTGGGGTACTTCTGGCGAGCTCACTCCCGTGTCGAGTTGGGCCTGCAACCTGACGGGCGTGGAAATCTAAAGAGTTGATTGTTGCGTGATACTTTCTATGGTTCGCCAACGCGGCTGTGCATGGGTTGTGAAATTGCGACGTGTTAGCAAAGAAGTCCGTTGCATGTCTGCCCAGGCTTGGCTTACCATTATGGCTCTTTCAGTATTCCTCAGAGGCTGCATGACCTCATTTTGTCTATCTAGGCGCAGAATGAGATAAATGTTTCCTAGCTAAGTGCCGGAACGCCAAACAGGCACAATTAATCACGGAGGCCTCCTGATGAGTGCATCTGCGGTCACAGGAGGATGGTTAAGAGCTTTGTACCGTGCAGTAAGTCCCGGGATGCTACCCAGTAATCATACTTTCCAAAGACTCCGTGGAGGTGAAGACCAATAGGAACGAGCCCGTAACGAAAGGTCCCCTTAAAATCAACTTCGCCTCTGACACTTAGTCCTACATGTATGTTCTCTTGGAAAGCCATCCCGGCGTGTGTTTACGGACAGCTATGCAGGCAATTCCAGCAGGGGTGTTCACCCGGCCGCAAGTCGTGCTGGGATCGAGGCTTTGCAGCGCAGGGACAAACAGGCCTGATAATGTCTCATCCGCAACAAACTGGTAGCCCTAGCTAATTTGCCCCACATTGCCACGATTTGGGTTCCACATTATACCTATTGTGAAGTGCTTGCTTCCCATCACACACCCCACCTCCGGATGATTTCCACCTGGTGTTCCTTGAGTAGGAACATCAGCCTTCTGCGAGCTTGATTGGGTAAATCATGTGTCATCCAAGTCGAAGGGATGTGCGATCAGCTTGACCGGGACTTCAGTCCCAGGTCCCAGTCCCCGATGGCAGAGCAGAAATCAATTACTTTGCACGCAGGAAAGACTAACTTGTTCAGGTCGTGCTTGAGGCGGTGCCGCGATCGTTGAAAGGTACCGCGGATGAGCGTATACGTCACTTTGGAACACTAACGTGAACCGTGCCTCTTTCAAGGATAGAGACCGGGGAAGCACCGATAACAGAAGCCGGGAGACAGACAGCACAGTAATCACATGACATAGAGTTGACAAGCAGCGGCTGTGTTCCTGTAACTTCACGGGGACTTGCCAGGGAGCGAAAGCATGAAGTCTCAGCCCGTCCAGATTCCAAGAGGGTGCCAAGCCGATACGAGGATTTAGGCTGGGAAAGCGTGGAGATGGCGGACCTATTTCCAGAAGCGGATAGCCTCCGGAGGGATCCGCTTTCTCAGCGTACACCATGTGTGATACGGTGATGAGCTGCAGATTACACATTGGTGTGCGGCTAAGCTGGCGACAGGATTGGTAAAGGAAGCTCTTCAGGTACCAGATGATCTGCCATGGCACATCTTGGTCGAAGTTCGAATTTTGGCTCCGCTTTCCAATGTATAAGTAGCTGGTGGGAGTCTTTGGTGGATTGGGTATGAAATGTACGCCAGAAAGCTTCCACCAGATACTTCGGAAGAGGCCCCGCCTCCGCACCTCTTGGGTATCCTGGCCAAATGCAACAAGGATAGTCTTTCGACCACTCACAGGAGATGAGAGGCTAGCTGGAGACCCAGAATCTTTTTAATACTGCTTTTTTGTGGTTCTGCTTTCCCTTAGCTTGACTTTTATCAAACTTTTATTTGAAGCTCGTTACTTTTACTAGCACAGAACGCTCAAATATGCCAGAGAGAAAAAACCACACAAAACTAGAGACGGCTCTCAGCTTGCTCCAGGATGACGATGCAGAAGAGATCCGGAAATTTTCTCAATCTCTGAGCAGGCTATCTTCCGAGGAAAAGGAGCAAAAGTGTGAACGTGCCCGGGATCGACTCTTGAAGGCACAATCAAACCTTCACTTGGTCTCTGCCGTTTATCAGATCCCTTTTGGAACGGTTCCTCAGTCGAGTCAGGCATGGGAAGACTTCAACAAGGCTGTGAGTTCAAGTGCAGCGGATAGGTCCCTCAAGTGTGTGCTTGCTGTGAGTAAAAAATGGGGCGTGGACGTTGCCAAGCACTACGCTTTTTTCTCAAAGGGGAGAAAATATTGTGATCTGCTCCGCACTGCCGCAAATAAGGTTCCAAATTGGAAGCTGGCGGCGAGGCTTTTGAATTATTGGATCTTCCAGAGAATAAATGGTGGAGGACGAACACCTCCGGTCAAAAACGATATCAACCCGATCGAACAGTCAGACTTGACAAATCTACAGTCTACCGCGTCGAATGCGGATGATGCTGATTTCGTCAAGTTTTATAACTCTGTATCGGATGGCTCTACATCCAATGGCTTTTGCCTCGACAAATACGGGCTTCTTGTCCGCGAGCACTTTGCGGCAAAAACCCCAAACCTGATAGCTCCACAGACGGGACCAACTTCGCCATTGGCCGCCCTGTCAAACAGCCACACCAGCACGAGCAATTGCATGGCAACCGGTCAATCCGCAGTTCCATCCTCTCCTTCCGGGGAACTCCCCTCGCACGACTCGTTTTCAGATACCAGCTCGCTCATTACATCATTACCACCGTCGCAATCGTCATCATCATGTTGCCAACAAGACTCGCAATCTTCCCAGCTGGCAAACACAACCCCGCAATCCCCATGGGCAATTTCACGTCCTCCGACTCAGGAACTATCTGAGGACTATGCTGTTCAACGGAAATTGGCGGTATCATCATTGTCTCCGTCATTACACGACTCTTCGAAGCTCATCATCCCTGGGAACAACGACCCAGTCGAGTACCCTATCACGACGCCGACGGATCCGCGGTCGACATCCCAACTGTCTTCTCAGGCCCGTGACACTGCACGCGACCGCAATGTGACGCCGACCCCGTCCGGCCAGGGCCCGCCATCGCCATCATCCCATATAACGACTACTCTGGAGGCCATGGACTTCGTGACAGAATCGCTGTCGTCGCTGCGCCATACTTTCGCCCCAGGCCTGACAGCTAACGAAACTTCTCCGCAATTATCAAGCAGCTTGGTGGAAATCTCGAAAAAACAAAGCATATCTGTTCCTGCAATTTCTCCGACACCACTATCGTCATCCTCAATCTCACGCAGACTGCTGCCATCATCACCTCTTACAAAATCTCGTAATTCAGAACCCTCATTGTCGCCGCCGGGAGATTTTTCACATGAAGCCAAATCAAATATGGTCGAACCGCCTGAGGTGGCCTACTCAGAAGACGACACCGCCATTAAGGAGGAGCTGTCACAGACTGCGACTGTTGCCTTCAGCTCCCCAATTGAAGTCACGAACAATCCAACGCGATCACCTTCGACAGACCCTAACCCGGCATTGTCGCCGCCCTCTCTATCGCCGCGTTCCTCGTTTCACCACGAAGCAACCCAAACCCTGACGGCAACCTCGAATTGCCGCGTCAATGGCGCTGTCAATCATGCCATGCCTCCCTGTTTTCCAACGAAGCCTGAAAATTTCAAGTCATCGTCTGAACTCGTTAGGAAACGGCCTAGATCCAATTCACATGAGTCTTCACCGAAGAAACAAAAAGGGAATGATGGGGATCCTACCACCGCATTGTTTACACCACTTCGCCCACTATCAGCGGCAGCTTCGGGATCCCACAGGCTGGATAGTCACGCCACAATTAACTCAACTGAATCGACTGAATCGATTCCATCTTCACCAACCTTGACGGCAAACCCCTGGTTGAAGGATGCCATGCTATCCTTGGACCGACTTGACCAAAACAAATGGCTCAACGATGCCATAATCAATGCTTACATACATATTCTGGCCAGGCGCTATGAATTTTGTTTCTTGAACAGCCACTTGCTTCAATCTAGGTCGTCCGATCGGAAGGCTGAATATGGTGATCCTTTGGAATCAGATCTTGTCCTGATGCCTATCCACATGTGTTCCCACTGGTACCTTTTGGTTATGTACAAGCTTTCGGGTACTGGGTACACTGTCTGTTTTCTTGACTCTTTGAAGTCACCCTCACGGTCTTATGAACATACTTTTACACTTTGGACTCAGTATCTCAAAGACATCGGATACCGAGGAGAGGTGCACCAAAGGAATGTCAAGATTCCCCAACAGTCCAACAACGCAGACTGTGGAGTTTTCCATCTTGCGTTCGCCTACCAGATTGTCGAGGATCGCCAGAAGTTCATTGATGCTGTTGAGAACGGGGCAGGTGTAGACTGGACAATCGACGCACTCAAATGGCGTGAGTTAGTACGGCTTGAGCTCACATCAGCAAACGACAATTCCGCCGTTATCAATACTGCAGCTGAGAAGATCATCAATGTTGAAAGCGACGACGACACCTGCGTGGAGGTAGTCTCCGTCTGTCACGCACTTACGTCTTCCATGGACCGAGACCCCGCAACGGGCCATGACGTAACTGCCCATGCCAGGCGCGATGATTTCGACATTGCTAAGATCGCATGCCCCACAGCGCACAACTCAATCATAGCTCGAACTTTGAGTCCATCCCCACCACACTTGCGACCCTCTCTATCGTCGTGGCCAGCCGACACAGAGTCGTCCATATCGTTAACTCTGCCTCCTTCTCAGCCAACATACAAAAGTGCTATAGGCAGGTTTGGTCAGAGCGTTGAGATGGGGGACGCCGGGACCGATGCTGACAGGGATGCCAACGATGAGAAGATGCTTGACGGGTCAACTCTCGTTGCCCGTCCCCTGGAGGCTGCCTTCTCCTCTTTCCATCCAAGTGTTATAGCTGTGTCTACGTCATCTCAATCATCTAGACCGGAGGTGATTAGACTGTAAGTACGAATGAATCCTTATCTGTAATGAGGTGACTGACATTGGCTTTGGATAGGGCCGAACATCATCCTCCTATCAGCGAACTTACTACCGGTCAGATACCAGAAACGACAAATTTACCGTTGCCGTCGGCATTTATCGACACGATCCCATCTATACTTTTCACAGCTTTTTCAGTCTTACCACAACATCATATTAACCAACTACAGAACGTCAACTGCCAAATTTTAGCCGAAGAAGTTCAAAAGGCGCTAAACCGGGTTTCTCAGCAAGACGGAGCAGGTTCGTCGTTATTACGCCTACCGGGACTCAGGCAGCTATCAACTTTGGGGGGTGCTTGGTCGGCACATGGTTATAGCCCGCCTGGACAAACACCTTTTCTGCCGCCCGTTGGCCACCTGCTGTCCCCTCCCAGTCAGCTTGGACAACACTCGCCAAGCCCACCTCAATGGGCTACAATAACCGGTACGACCTCTACCGAAGGGGGGAAACGAAAGCTCGACAAAAAAAGTACCGAAATTTTACAGTTCCCGTTGTGGAAGCGTCCCTCTCAAACCCAGTCGCTAAAAGTACCTTCAGATGGTAAGTGCTCTGATGGATTTACTACAAGTTGACGGTTGATTAATCATCAAATACAGACATTCCGCCATCCCTACTCCATGCGCACCCGTGTGCGCATCCACCATTGACAAGCTCGAAAGGACAGCCCACCGCCCTGTCAACGGATCCCAACTTCAAAAATATCCGTGGCTGGGCTCCAATAATGATGATCAGGAATTTCCCCTCTGAGCTCAGCACAATGGCCTGTAACAAACAAGCTGCCTGCAACACGCAAATTAGAGATGAGGCCTGTTCGGGTTTAGTCGATATGAGGGACCGACTTTATACGAACGGATACTTACACTGGAACAACAGGTTTGCCGCTGAAAGCCTGAAAACTTTCCAGGATTTAAACAACTTCGCCCAGGGTCTTGGAATCCTTGGTTCTATTTTAGCCAGCGCACAGCTGCGAGAATTTCTCAGGATGTGGTTTGCGCCCAGTGAAGGACCGTACATAATAGGGCATTGCTTCTATTATAGTGATGATGGAACAGGGCGACTTCCCATTTTTCTTCGGCATAACAATGGTCAACGCGATCGTTGTTTGGGTTTACATTTACTCACTGCGAATGCAAGCGTCCGGTATTTTGTCGGGTCCCATGGAGTAGATTGGGCTCCGAGAGAGGAGACGCTTCTGTTCAAGAATGATCATTCAGCGCTCAAAAATTACCCAAGTAAACGAATGTCATATGGTTTGTAGGTAAACCAAACTGTGAATTTCGATCCGGTGTAATTTTTAACTAACTAATAGCTTCTCTAGCACATTATTCGACCCCAGTATTCACCATCAAATCGAAACTGGTGTAGCCCTGACTATTATATTTGGGTTGCCAGAGATGTTCGTGGGGTTTCCGCAGTTGAAGTTGGAAAATCGATACGTAAGAGGAATTGTCGAGGCAATGAAGAAAGATATTGGGATTGGTTGGAATCTGGAAATGGAATCTGATCCCAAGAATGCGACTGAAGGCCTGAGGTCAGACTCGAGATAGAATGTCTCCAAGTATGAGGGTTCAGTAGAAAGCTTACTTCGATTTGGAGCTCCTTATTTCCCACAATTTGGACAACCCCCTTTTATCCCTTTCCCTCCGCAGTTCTGGCAAATGTTTCCCATAGTATCGACAAGGTCGTTTGAAGAGGTCGAAGATCAATTGAAATGCCTAAACTGTGGTTGCTTTGACGTCAGGAATATTTGGATTCCAAGCACCAAGGGAATGGGGCAGGAGATGAACGTTGAGGAGGGAAATGAGCAGCTTTAAAAATAACTGGAAGAAAGGCGGGACAATATGCTCCACAAAAACCAGTAGCATGTGAGCGCTAAAAATGCCTCACCCTAAACCATGTGGTGGGGTAGAAACACAGGCTTTAAGGTCGTATGTTCAACCCCGCCATTGAAGTGCAAAACGAGTGCGTCTCACCCTGCTCAAAACCGTATTTCAGGGACGAATTTGTTTTCGTCGCAAACGAGCATTTGCAAACGACGATAACTTTGAGGTGGAAGGCCGTAACTAGTGATTGATTGACCACTACCTGATTCCCTATCAGTGCAAGAGGTCCCGGAAAGGATGCTGATTTCGAGATCTCTTCCCCCAGGAGGTCAACCTGTATGCATAGGTGCGGCGCATTANCTACCTGCGTTGTTGACATCAACGGACATTTCCTGGGATGCAGGGCCTGCAAACGTTTGGTCGTAAGTTTTCTGTTTTTTGATCATTTTTGCTATAAATAAAAGCTCCATCTCATACTTGCTTATCCAGAATTCTCGAAGCCAACCTTTTCATCATTTGCGGATCCATGCCCACTTTGAGCAAATTCGCCAAACACTTTTGGGCTCCTTTCCGAGATAGCTCATCCAGAGGACCCTCCGGCGGAGACGGGTATGGTGGAAATATACGGCTCAGAAGGCATAGCTTCGGCATTGGCTCCGCGACACATGAACTTGGCGTCACCAAGGCGTCATCCTCTATGGGTCCAAAAAATGGTAACACAGGTTCGGGTCCGTCTTTAAGCAGCTTGAGGACAAGTGGCATGGCCGATTCCTCGACGCAGCTGACGGGTTGCTGAAGCAGTTGCTCCTATCTCCAGTGTACGGGCCTACGGGCGATAAAGGTGGACAGCATAGAAGGTAGCAAAGTAGGAGATGGCTAAGGGGCAAAAAAGCTTTCATTGCCACATTATTTTTTTAAAAGGCTCAAAAGCAAGCCACCGCGCATGCGAGTGCTATAGTTGTCTAAATACTTCATTTAATTTCGAATATAAAGCCCTAAAGCATGACGGAAAGGTGATTGTGTCTCCGCAACCAACCCGCTCGATCCTGATGGACCTTTTGATGTCACTGAATGTTTCTTGGTATTGGAATAACAATAATCAACTGGCGCCTAGCATGTCAACTGGATTGGAGACTGTGGATGGGTACCTTGGTCACATCGAAAAAAGAAGACTTTATTGATATTGGAGCTATTGACTTGTCCGCCCTTAGCCGCTTACAAACTTGTGACTTTGGAACGTGTCAAAGAACGTGCCAAAGATGTAGCGAATGCCTTGCAGACTTGTGTATTTGGGCAAGGCAAACTGGTTTCTGAAAAGTAATGGGCCGAGTACCATGGAGTAACTTCAATGACCCAAAGCCTCCCATCCCCACTGGCTCCAATGTCCAGGCGAACGCCATCGTCGAAGGACATGCCCGGTAGCAATTTCCGCAACCTCTCGTAGTAGTAGAGTGCAAATCTTTTGAGCTGCTCCTCAGTTGTACTATTTCCCGTGAACTCTTCGCTGTCGTCTCCGGATGGCTTGGTAACAAGAACGATATCTTTCACTTTTGGGTTGTTGCGGTTAACAGCAGTATGAACCCAGTGGAAGACCACTCCTTTCGAGCTGCTCCCTGGGGTAAGGAATACGCGGAACTCCCCTTCAGCCGCCAAAGATATGTATTCCTGGTGAAACCAAGGTACATTGACGGTGTACTCCTCGGTGGACACCTGCCCTCGTTTCCGTTTCGTCGTGATAAAGCTTTTCGGCTTGTCAACAAGTGGAAAGCATGGTACAGAAGACTGTCTTTCGTCTCGGATGCGCACATGGGATGAAGTTGCGCTCCAGGAGCGTTTGTATACTGTGGTTTGCTCCTCAAACAGCGGACAGATGCCTGTTCCGAAGCAAGTCTTGGGTCTGAACTGGAATTTCCACTCTGTAGCGGTTTTTGCGATGGTGTCCAAGACTCGGATCAGCTCCACCTTCCCCTGCTCCGCCTCCATTTCTCGTTGGTTTGGGTAGAGATTGATATTTCTTCTGTCTTTGAGTTGCAATGCTTGCACCCAGGGCTCCGGTGCCTTTTCTGGGTCGCCGTCGGTCGTGTCAAGGAAGAGGAAGGTGACTTTTGTCGAATCGTCGCCAGGGAACTCGTCAAATACGTTTGAGTTCCACTCTCGAATGTCAACCGTGAATTCGCCTGACTTGGACAGATGTTCTAGGTGGAAGGCCGTGACTAGTGATTGATGGAGCACTACCTGATTCCCTATTTCCTCATGAAATTTTGGAAACGATCGTAGTGCTTCAGGTCCCGGAAACCATGCTGATTTCGAGATCTCTTCTCCCAGGAGGTCAACCTGTATGCATAGGTGCGGCGCATTATCGATTGTGAATTCGAAGCTCTCAGGGCGAAGACAAACAACCAAATGGTGAGTTTGGTGGTTATGAAGAGGCAGAGGCACTTTTTGAAATAAAGGCACTTCTTGAGGTGTAGGCGCTTTTTTGCAACTTTGGATGTGCCTCTTGAGATTGGACTGGCCTTTTGGTCGCTTGCGGAAGGGTCGTTTACAAAAGGAACAAAAAAGAACTATTTTTGACATGTTGGTTGGGCCTTTTTAAGTAGGGATAAGGTCGAAACCACAGGCGAGAGAGGGAGAGAGGGAGAGAGGGAGAGAGGGAGAGAGGGAGAGAGGGAGAGAGGGAGAGAGGGAGAGAGGGAGAGAGGGGAAGGGGTTAGGTGTGGCTGTCGACTTGAAGCATGCAGCTTATTTTGGCTGCCAGACTGATCTGGCTCGGACACACGCCATATCGCACACTCTGAACATCCAAGGGATGATGCCATTACCACAATCGTCGTCTCAAGTTGCCTTGCTGACAGACACATGTGCGCATGGCATAAAGCGTTCTCCTACAGTAAGTTGGCCTGTCCCAGCAATTTAATCTCACGAAGACGCAAGAAACCACCAAATCTATGCTGTCGTGCAAACATGTGCTGCATACCGTATGGTTGCAAACCACAAACAGTTAAACCCTCGCGTGTAGCTCTAGTCAGAACCCTATACATCCAATGTGCGCTAAAACTGTTATGCAGGGGCATAAAAGGCTGACCTTTGGTAATTGCATGGAATGTAATACAATGGGGCACTGAGCGAAAAATAATTACAGGCAGTACGTGCAGTAGCACGCTAGTTTGCAATAGGCACTGGACCCGTTATTTGCACAATGGCTCCCTGAAAAATACCTGCAAGGGATGCACTGCAATTATTTGGGGTATCGACGCAGGACATCATCATCACCGAACCTTAATTTCCCGCAAACTCCGAAACGCAGTAGGGGTAAGCTTAATGTTGACAAGGAACGGGGCAAGGGAAGAAGAATATGTTGCATTCATTCATCATGGTTCTTCCTTGGCCGCAATTTCCACCCGGAACAGGCCCACAGCGCCAAACACGTACTGCTACGCCAGGATATTCTTTGCGGTGCGATCAGTGATGGGCGCCCCTCTTCTCTTGGCGGAACGGCTTTCATTGGCCAATATAGGCTGTTAAAGCCACACCTACATGACGTCGAACCAGCTACACTTGGAAGGAGCACTCAGAAGCGCAAACCTTTGTTTTGGGGAACATGTCAGCGACCCAAAATTCATCACCCGCTCACCAGTACGCCTGTGAGGCTGCACAATGATTTGGTACTGAATGCAGGTTTGTAATTTTGCGATTCAGGCGAATAAAGAGCAGTTCCAGGTAATATAACAGGTAAACGACGCGCTGAGGCTTCAACCATACCAAGGTTGCATGCTTTTTGACAGGGGTTACCGTACACTTATGTGTCTTGGTTACCACCAGTTGGGCTCGAGGGCATATAGGATGAGCCGCATTCTATCTCAGCCTCACCCCGGCCGGTCGATTTTTGGTTGTGGTAATGAGGTTTGTGAGCAATAGCTTTTGCTCAAGGGTATAAATAACCTTATCAAAGTATTTGGCAAACATGACGGCTACCGATTTTGCAAAATTCCTCCTTTGATGATCTGCCCACACAAATCCAGAGCATTGTTAGATTTCTAATCATGTTATAAATTTGGTTTTCACCCGCATCGCAGCAACAGGGCTATAACCTCTAGCCTTCGATTTTACTCCGCATCAGCCACTTTCAACTTATAACATATTTGCTCAATCGTTTTATAAGCTTCAGCTGGGAAATGTCAACTTTTGCCACTCTGATTAGCGGAACCGCTGCGGCGGGAAGTACATTTGTACACCTCGCTCAAAAAGCCGCTTTGGGGATCAGTTTTCCCTCTTCCATGGAGAGTTGGCTTGATATTAGTTTTGTAATATGGCTGCTGTCGCTATTTAGCGCCATATCGAACCTGATAGAGTTTAGCAAGCGCATTTTATATGGTATAATACCTTTGTTTACCGCGTCAGTATCCATAGCGGCCAATGACCGCCTAAACAGAGACGTTATCAACTACCTCAGCAGCAAAGACTCCACCGAGCACATCGTAACAGCACACACAGAGATTGCCGATCGCCCCATCATTCCCTTTTGGTATTAGAGAATTATGAGGGACGATCACAAAGCCAGTGATTGCCAGATCGAGTACACTTCCACGTTCAGAATCAAATTAGTCCGTCATGATGGTAGACTGCTGATCATTCGTCGCATATCTGCTAAGCCCTTTGGCAGGACGCCAGACAAATATGCCAGTCCTCCGGATGGGAAAGAGCCACTGGTTATTCTATGCCTAGGTTGGTGTTTAAGTCCCATCGACAAGTTCCTGCGCCATTGTTGCGAATTCAAAGACAAACAGCGCAAAAGCTTTGTCACTGTCCATATACGACAAAATTGTGATCTAGGCGGTCGCGCAGATTGGGACACAACTCTTTCAAAGGCTAAAAGGTCACTCAATACGGTTTATTTGAAAGACGATACAAAAAAGCAGCTAGTTAGTGACATTGAAGATTACTTGCGCGCCAGCACCAGAAAGTACTACCACGACCGTGGGATACCCTACCGACGAGGATACCTCCTACATGGACCTCCAGGGACCGGCAAAACTTCTCTCAGCTTAGCGTTGGCGGGTGAATTTAATCTCGACGTTTATATGCTGCATATCCCAAACGTCCGCCATAATAACGAATTAACAACGCTCTTTACAAAATTGCCGCCAAGCTGTATCGTTTTGCTGGAAGATGTTGATGCTGTTGGGCTTTAGCGGCGACATGCCTCCCATTCAGACTCGGAAAATGAGAGCGGTAGCGAAGGTGGAATTCCAGGCGCGTTTGGCAGGCGGTCCGCCTGTTCGCTTTCTGGGCTGTTGAACTCGCTGGATGGCGTGGCAAGCCCAGAAGGCCGCATTATTATTATGACTACCAACAATATTGAGAAGCTAGATGAAGCGTTAATTCGGGATGGAAGGGTTGATAAGAAAGTCTTTTTCGGGTATATGGACTAGGACTCGGCCAGACTGATGTTTATGAAGATGTATTAACTTCAATTAGACTCACTCCCATCTCTCGAAGTTGAGAACAACACCAACTAGCAAACCTGTCAATTAGTGGACGATAAATCCACTCACATCGACCTTGAGAACCTAGCGCGAGATTTCGCCAGTCTAATAACGACGAAAAGTCTTTCAGCTGCCAAAGTGCAAGGGTACTTGTTGTGTCACAAGGACAATCCGCAGGCAGCGGTGGCGAACCTCCCCCACTTCATGGACAACCAACCAGCCACGGGCAGTAAACCCAGCTGCCTATCCCACGTTGCCCAAGAAAAGGAAAATGGTATTTTTGGCAATTTGCTTGAATGGCTGCCTCGCCACGGCCAGAATTAGCAGGTCCTGGGGATCATTATGTATATTAGCTGAACGGATAAAATTGGTCAAGCCCAAACGAGCACTTTCGAGGCTGGAGGTCTTTACTAGAATTAGGTAGTTTACAACACAAACACGAAGGGAGAGTAGCTGAGTCCTAGGTGGCAGCGCTGAGAAGATGACCACTCGGAGGTGGATCTGATGGCCGTGGTTTTCCTCATGTACGACCAACTCTCTGGGAGCTGCTGGGGTCCTCCCATCACGTTGAATCAAATTTTACTGTCCGACTGTATACCTCGTGCGTTGCAGGGCCCAAATGATCCGCTTCCCTGGTTGATTTCAGGCTTCGTGCGGGCTTGTCCGGCGTGGTCAGTTGAGAATGTAGTACTACGCTCGCCAAACGTATCATATCTTGCTCTACGAAGGATCGTAATTGGGACCCACTTATCCCATCAATCTCAATTCCCTATCTTACAAATAGCGCTCGAATCCAGGAAGCAAATCTTGTCCATTGTTCTCACGCTTCTACTATTTCTATTCAGCATGCCTTGTCGTGTCGGTAGCTGATATTAGCCTAATCAGTCATTCACACTCGAAGAGAAAACAACTCTTGGTATAAAGCACCAGACAAGAGCCCCTGGTGCGCAAGCCAAGGTTTGACAGGATATCTTTAACCAGTCAACCGTGGCTGCCCTCAACAGCAGCATAACACAGCCAAGGTATGCATAAACTTGAAACTATTACATTCCCACAACCTTTGGCTAACAAACATCGCACAAATGCTCCCTAGCATCAGTACAAATCACTCGGAAAATAGTGCCCACTCGCCTGGAACCTCACCAGTCGCATCGCCAGCCTCAGATGCTGGTACCTCGGCTTCATCCTGCAAAATCACTGCCTGCGATAAACGTCAAATTTCGGTTCCCGTCCGTGCCCCTCAAAAGAACAGGCTATTTGCCAGAACCAAAGTAGTAGTAGTAGTAGTAGTAGTATTATTTAACGCCGGGCTCGGCCCGGCTTGTTAGCCGGCCGTTAGCAACCTCCCGAGGGGTATCTCGGCGCGCGTTCTATCTTCTTTATCTACACAGGGGGAAGACAAGGAGGGCAGAGGCGGATCGTGCCTGACCGGGTTCGGGCCCGGTCCTGCTTAGGGGGGTTAGTTCACTGACGCGACCCCGTGCCTGAGGTGCACGGAGGGTTCGTCTGTCGGCTTGTGCCGTGAAGTATGGGTGAAAAGGCAATAAGTCTATTCCTCGTCTGAGTTCGAGTCGCTTACGATCGGTGTCCCTAGGCGTAAAGTGCGTTCGTGGCGCGCGGGGCGCTGGCGGGCCGCTCTTGCCAGAACCAAAAAGTCAAAGGCCCGCATACAACTGCCGCCGTCTTCGAAAAGGCCGTCGCCTAAGAGGTCGATCCTGAAAAACAAGAGCGACCCTTCGCCACCGTCTCTCGACCCTCGAGACTTCCCCAGGCTATTACTCAGTCAGCTTCCCGAGAACGCGATCGATGATGACGATGCAAATGAAACATACCCTCCCACATCTCGAATCCTTCCAGTAAGGTCGAGGCCAGGATCCAGTGGTCCCAATTCTCGACAGACGTCGAAGTCGCAGTCTGTGGAATACCATGTGGGTAAACCGCTGCTAAGGGTTGTTGGTTTTGAATATTCGCCGAAGCGATCCTTGTCGGACCGAGAGCTCCGCTCCTCTCTGCGTTTTGAGGCTATGACACGATCCCCCACCATAGTTACGGATGAAATGCCCAAGCTGCTTTTTGAGCTGGGTCCAGAATGGGGTGAGCAGCCTCGCAAGGCACCTCCATCACCCGCAAAGTCCGACATGCGAAGGGCTACAGAAGGTCAGTTCGGCCAATTTGGGGAGATTTTTACTCCCTTCCGCTGTGAAAGTCGAGCGCGCGGTTCGGTTTCGTCTGGCAATGTCGACGAGCTCTACCTGGCATGCGAGCGGGCGGCACTGAGGTTCGACACACCTGCGTCTTTTTTGCATTTATTTGGTTGCTCTTTTCTTTTCTTTCGTTCTTTCCTAAAGATTCATTTCAAAGGAGGAGCCCAACCAATTATGGTTTAGGACTGGTTTTAAACTAACACGTAATGGTTTGCCGACAGGTTTTCGGCTAAAAGAGATGGGGCCTCTCCCTGCAGATCTATACCGTCGTCCTCTTCGCGAAGGTTGGCCTTGGCCACAGGCACCAACCCTTTCGAGAGGCTTCGCGAGTCGCTGCCCAGACCCAAGACCGCGACGGGGTCCCGGGGCTGCATCGACGAGCAGAGACCAAAGAGAGCAGCAACTCCAATCGACTGGAGACCTTCCACCGCTGCAGACAGCCCCCACTCATCCAAATTCAAAGAAGGCGGCTTCCGCGGCCGACTTGCCCATGGAGCCATTAAAATCGGATCGTTCTACCGTCGGTTATTTCCCAGCCGACGCCAGGAGCAGCACTAATCACAGCAGTGGCTCCTTAATCCGTTCTGCTGAGCGGAGTCCCATCAGCCCACTGGAGCCCATACCCGAGGTTCAATCGGTTATGCGCTCGCAGTTCAAAGAGCTCAAGTGGGCAGATGAGCAGAAGAAGTCAGACCAGGATCAGATAACGGACAAGCAGGCCCAGAAGGAGCCAAGCGAACAAGCATCTAAGAAGGATCGAAAGTCGTCAAGGTCTAGGTCTGATCCCAGAACTGCTGCGGCAGGCAGACGACCCTTAAGACCATTCACGATTGACAGAAGCGGAAGGCGACCATCCGGAGGTCTCGTTGGGCGATCCACTGCCCAGGTTCATGCTGCCCAAACCATAGGGGCTATTTTTGCACCCTTGCCATCCGTTAACACGATCCTTAGGCCCGTCTCGTCGGCCACGACAGCCAAATCGCCCCTGTCTGCATCACCCGAAGCGCCTCCAACGGCGACAAGCATTGCTTCGCCCATTTTTGAAAACATGAACCCGCTCCCGGCGTTCAGGCGGGCCATATCGGACCTGATTCCGGAAAGGCCGGCATACCCTTACGATCCACTACTCGACAACTACGCCCCTAAGCAGCCCTTCCACATCCAATGGCGCCGCGGCAGCGTCGATGGCCAACAATCGCCTGTAACAACCCACATGGCCTCGCCACCCATAAGGTCTTAAAGGAGTTCAGCTTCCACTCTGCCCTTGTCGTTGGATCCCAACATCATGACCACGCCTTCTGGTGCTTCTCATCCGGGACGACCGTTTGTCACCGAGTCAATTGCGCGGTTTGGCCAGCAGCGATGATTTCTTCGTTTAATTTGGTGCTTAATAGTTAGGGGTCAACAGTTGCGCGGATCTCTAAAAGATTCCGAGGAGTGTATCAAGTAATGCAAAAAGCCCGGCGCTCCCGTCCTAGTCAGCTAAAGGTCGGGCCCGGAATGGCTGTAAGGCCCACCCCCGCTTTTCGTATTCTTTTGACCAGGCAGCCGCTAAAGGCAGGCCTCTCCAATCCTCGAGTTTTGCAGAAATTGTGATCATAAAATATCCTAGCGTAGCAAAGCTGCTCTTTAATGGGACATGGAAAAATCCAGAGATTTTAAGGACTAGGTAGACACATTAATTAGAACATACTTGGAGATGCAAAAGGAAACCAAGAACAAAAGACCTAATGGGTTACGAAAATCAGCTCTTGTATTTAAATCGGATTGAAAACAACGTTTTTTGATATTCGATTTTTGTAATTGCCAGTTAGTTTGGGGGTGGGAGGGGTGGGGTACGCAACGTTAATGGATTCGAAATGGGCGGTTTGTCGTTTAAGGGCGGTTCATAATTTGACATCGGGCCGAACAACCTTCTACCGCAGTGCCATGGAAAATAAAAGAGAAGCGAGGAAGGCGCCGCAGTAATGGATGGTGAAGATGAGGAAGCATCCAGCACCGACGGATGTGCGGATGTGAACAGAGGGCAATTGCTTCATTTTAATGTCTTCGCAAGCTGCGGTGGATAACCTTATAACGGCTACCTCTATTACTAGTTCCGCAGAATGTGGCGTGACGGATGTTGTGGCGAAGCCCTAAAGTCTACCCGTTTTCTATAAATATGAGCAAGGCGACAACTGCAGTAAAAGAGCCCGCTCGCATGTCAGGGCCTGCAAACATATTTCGACTCAATTTCCTATTCTGGTCGTGCCTGAAAATTCCCGTACCACGGGAATATTTATCTGTGAGGAAAGAAATATGCTCCAGAGTTACTATTGGCTTAGCGCACCACTAATTAAAGCCTGTGCTCAGCGGCATATTGAGTTGGCAGGTTCAAATCTAATACGATGCCAAATAAGTAAAGACGGTGTTGATAGAATCGTATAATCGCTGCGATCGGTAAAAATAATATAACAAATTAACCGTATTCTATCCAACCCCTATCTACGTGATCGCAAAATCTGTTCAAAATTCGTCTCCGTGTTCCTGACGTCACGTGCTTACACACGTGACTTACTGACTCGCATGTCTGCTCATGAACGGACACAGGCTATCTTTATATTAACCGCAGACATGCCCCCCTCCTGAACCCGTAGATAGTTAGCAAAGGGAATAACAAAACAAATAACTGCATTCAGAAGATTGTCTTGTATCATTGATCGGACTCTATCTTTTCTTTTACCATGTATCGTTCTTTGTTTGGGGCTATGTTTATGGCTTCACTCTCCGCTGGGAATACCCACCCCTGGAATTGCTTAAGCCCAATCAGCCGCGACATCTTAGGCCAGATGCGTCGTTGGGGGTTGCCTTTACTTGCCATGATTCACCAACGCGGCTGTGCAAAGGTTGGGTTTCTTTGAAAATTACTGCGGTGGGCTAAAATTTGTCATAGCTTTTTACCAAAGAAATTCGCTGCATGTTAGGCCAGGTTTGATTAACATCATGTTCTTTCGCCTCTTCAAATTCTGCCTAAAGGTAATAAGCGGCGATACCCCTGAGAGGCTGCATGCCCTCCTTTGGTCAACCTATACCTCATTAATGAAGCAGCTGGGGCGAAGAGTGTTGCAGGGTGCGAATCGGCACAAATGTATCCTTGTTGATTGCCGGAATGCTACCACATGTTATCCGTGGAGGTAAAGGCCAATAAGAACGAGCCCGTCACAAAACGCACCCCTCAAAAATCCAGCATTAAACCTCACCCCCGAATTTCCGTCCTACTTTTGAACCTCCCTGCTCGAGGTTGAGGGTCAGTAGCTTCAATCAACCATATGCCCCGAAAACGGTAAACAGCTGGAAATGGGGAGATTACGGCGGTGACCCGTATCTTAGCTTGTAAACGAGATTGTCAAAAGATTGCCTGCCCAGCTTAAGCGAAAAGCCTGTCTTGGCTGCATGTGGTCGCCTGCCGGTCACAAGAATATTACCTATCCTGTAAACCTGACTAACCTCCCAAAATGCTACCGGGGATATTCCTACCGACCGATTTACTCTCATGTAACGACATCCATTCCGTATTATCACCCACCAGCCGAAGCGAGAATGGTTCTCCGATATGTGAGGGGAAGGGCTTCAGCACTAAAATTACTATCGGCTTGTGCCGAGGGATACATCCGCGCCGACGGTAACGTTTCGGCCCGTAATAAGTAGACGGCCATGTCATGTGTGTTGGCCTTACCATCTTTTCTTCGGTTGGCAAGGGGTCGAAATGCTATCCTTGTTGCATTTAGCCAGGTTAGTTAAGTGGGGCGGCGCCTCTTCCGAAGTATCTGGTGGAAGCTTTCTGGTGTGCATTTCATATTCAATCCACTAAAGACCTCCACCAGCTACTTTACGAATTGGAAAGCGGCGCAAAAATGTGAACCTGGACCAGCATACAGCCGCATAGTTCATTTCTGACTTACTGCAGGGGGATCTTTAGGCGTATTACGTACTCGCCGGTTCTTTAGAGCGGAAATTCGACGAACACTCATATAAAGGCATCCAGTGGTGTTACGGTGTAGCAAAGGCGCGTATACCCCTTGTTCGGTACCAATAGGAATCGATTCCTGTGTGATGCTCGATATATCTATGCCTCATCCAACCGGACCATGCATCGACCTAGAGCCTGGCCGCACCTGCAATGTGTTGGTGCTATTACTTAGCGTCCATTGGTGCTTGTAAAAATTAAGATTTTCTATTTGTGAGAGTAGGTTTAAATTTTGATCCCTGTATGTAACGAGTAGATTGTGTGGTTACATGTACAAAACCAGACCCCAAGGAAGAGCATATCGAGACAAAGCCACCCTCTACCAGTATTATTTGTATCCTCTTTCGTTTTTCCCTGCTGGTGCTGAGTCACTGTTTTTTTAAGAGTATGATATTACTGGAAACGATCGGTTTAGGTGATCAAACGATGATCCTGGTGAGGGTGGCGTGAGGCCGCATGATCGCTTGCAGATTTGCACATCCAATGTGCTTCAGAAGTATGGCAGTTAACAATTTAGCACCGAGAAGCTGCTAAATTGTGACTGTGGTGCCTTTGACAAAGTCCTGCTTCGAGATCTTCCTGGCAAGGGGTCCGCCATTGCCGCGCTTTTCCCGCTTCAATTGCAGCTTGGCTTTTGCTTAGCATTTTGGAAAGGCTGAAACTAGCTGCCTTAACTCTGGCACAAGGCAGCAACACAACCATCATAGGCTACGTGGTTAAATTGTCAACTACCCACCAGCGCCAAGGCTACCGGATGCGTGCTCGTCACCCGGTGATGCAACCCAACGCGAAATAGCCATGCGCCCAGACAGGTGTATCCAAAAGGAGGTCCATGGCACTCCTTTGCAGATTGGTCATCTCTGAAAACGAGCCACGCTGGCGATGCCAAATGCAACCACTACACCTGTCAATTACACTGATACAGCTCTGAGCGCCCAAGCCATTCCCAAATAGTGTTAAGTTCAGACTACCGTTTTCTCAAACGCCAAATTCTGCCTGTCTTTCAAGCTCAGATGGGTGTGCGATGTGAGTGGTTTTTGTCCATCTTGGGGCAGAACTGTGAATGGGAGAGCTTGTGTAGACTGAAAGGCAGTAATTAACTAGATGCCTGGGAGCTCAAATACTTTTTGTCATTTCCAATCCGCAACGCATCCATAAATTTCCCAATTCTAAAATATTATTCCAAGAGCCAGGCAACCAAAAAATGCGCTGCTATGAGTCAATGTCTCAAAAGACTGCGCCCAAACTGTTGGGAATGATGACGGAAAACAAAAATTCATTCTTGGCTCGCACTCTCCACATGCAAGAAACCAGAACCGGCAATGTAATCTCGGGGAGCCGAGGACAAACACTCGGGAACACGTCCAGGCTCTCCCTGGGATCTTTTTGAGACCAATCAGCCGCGAGAGCCAAGACCAGGTCTTTTGAAGCCGCTCAGGCCAAATTAGATCGTTGGTGGTTGCCTTTGTTTGTTATGGTTCGCCAACACAGCTGTGTAAGGATAAGCCTCAAAGTTTGTCGTTTTTCTACAGTACAGCGCGCTATCAAAGAAGTTCGTTGCATATCTGCCCAGGCTTGGATTGATCGACAAGCGGCGATACCCCTGAGATGCTGCATGACCTTTGTAGGGTACAGATCGACACAAATGTATCCCAATTGAGCACCTGAACGCTACCCAAGTCGCCCATTTAGAAGGCACCATGGAGGGAAAAGCCAATAGAAATGAGTTTGTCATAAAACGCACTGCTCAGAAAAGCTAGCATCAACTTCAATCTCGACTCTTTCTGGCGAACCATGGTAAATAAAAGCAACCACCAACGACCTAATCTGACATTTCTCCGCGGGAAAGGTGCGTTATTCGACGGGCTCATTACTATTGGCCTACATCGCATTGAGTGGCATTCCATTAGCAGGAGAATGCATCATGAGGTTTGGAGGCTGTGAGAGGCTTGCAGTGAAGAAATAGGAAGCATTGAGAGAAGCACTACAACTGAGGGCGGGACTGGACAATGATTGAAAAAATGCAAAACCGACCAAAAGTAACCGAGTTTCAACGTTTCACATTTTTCTGCGCCACATAGAACACGCCTTTCGCCACGTTGAACCTATCTTCTTTCTGAGGCTGATGTAAGTAGCACTGTGTATAGGTTCATCCACCAGTTGAGAAAATGTCGCCTTAGAGTAGTGGATGACGGAGCTATAGATCTATAAAGGTGTTTGTTGTATCTTCTACTAGACTTGAAGGACAACAAGAAGATAGAGGCAAACCAAAAAAAGATTTCCAGGGTTGGGCATAATCTGTAAAACCTGTGTAGCCCCAAAGGAACAATAATTCGGAATAGATGTTCCCCGCAGGTCGACTCAAGACGCATATGGCCCGCACATTGGCTTTTGATAATCCACTGAAGTGAGATCTTCTGTTCCTGTTAAACCATTGAGAAGAGTAGTACATGATAAGGCAACAGTCCCCCAAGCGATATATGTGAGTTATCCTTTAAGACCTCAAGGCTCGATGATCGATCATTTGCCCTCTTCATTCTCTAGATTGCCTTCACAATCGGGACACTTGCCTTCTTTGTACAATACTTTGTTCTGGAAGCTACAACAACCAAGCCCAGCTAGCTTCCACCATCAACGACGTCAAAAATGGCGAATCAGTCTCGAGAATATCTCGCGTGGTGGTAATTAACGCCTGAAAGAGTAATGATACCCATAACCACCACAGCCACCCGTACAGTCTTTGTTGTTGGTGAGCGAAATGAACTTCCACCCATTGCACCTTTTGCAGCAAGAATCCTTCAATTTTCCGGATCCTTGGCACTGCGGACAATTCTCCCCGCATTTAAAACACTTTGTGACCCAGCACTGTTCTGACGAGCCGCCAGCATCTGTGGATAAGTAATTCATTGGAAATAGCTTAGAACGGCGTTCCAAATGTCAGCGACAACGCCTCGGACTCTTTATAATAAATAAAGGGGGAGTGGACTTACGTGTATGTTTGATTTTCTTTTCCAGCTAATCGTCTTTGGTAGTAATAAATAGAGTGAAAGAGGCTGACGAGTTTCGGCCAGGCAAATAGAGTAAGTCCCTGGGAAAGAAACGGGCTAGCATATGTTGGCATGCTTTGGCTATTGACGTGATAGCAAAAGCGTCGAGGAAGTGGGGGCAGCACCCGGTAAGTTTATACTACTCAACCTCCTACATCATTTCACGCAAACATTTCCTGATTTTGTATGACAGAAGACCCATGTTCTGATTCCTGGTAGCTTTTTCAACCAGGAGGACCAAGACTGTGGATTGTGCGATGCTGTCAATATTGCCGGTGAAACCGATAATTCCAGATGCGAGGAAAAGGAGATTTGCTCGTATTTTCCCTGTCACAAATTCCTTGAGCTACTTTTGCCATCATCCTGCCCCTGTCCGGGTGGGTTGCTTGCGCGAGAAGTGGGTGACAAGCTATCTAGGGGCCTTGAATCCATCACAAATCCAAGTCGCAGTGTTGGTGGCGGCTGCTCTTTTAGGGGGCCAGAGTGCAAGAAAGGCTCCATGCTGGGGGCCCATCCAGAAACGACAATACTCGCACCAGGTTTGCCACCAAAATCAGCCTCCGTTGTAGGCCGTCGACGATTCTGTCACCGATGGTCATCAGCTTACCCTTGCAAAGCTCTTCGCGCTGCTCTGCGAATGCGTTGGAGGTTGACAAAAGGAGGTCGTGCAGTCTCTTAGGGGGCCTTGTACGCACTTGGATTGCTGACGACGTTACAGAGATCACCTTTTACATATTTGACGCATAATCCTGAGGGAATTTACTGGAATTCCTCTAGTTCCAGACCTAGAGTGCCAAGAATGAAATCGAGTAGCATCGGCACTGGGTTCATGTACCAGAAAAGTACCACGGTCAAAATTTATTAAGGGTCTCGGTGCTGAAATTTTGACTGCAATACTTGTGAATAACATGGGAGCTGCGAACCTGTAAGCGATTAGGCTTTCACCTAAACCCACAAGTCGGACGGTTTTTGACACCATCTTGCAATTTTGAGAAGACCTGACGCTGTGGCGAATCCAGGACAAACGGGAACACTTCCGGTATCTCCCTGGAATTGCTTGAACACAGTCAGCTGCGAGAGCCAAGACCGAGGTCCTGGCAACTCTCAGGCCAAACTAGGTCGTTAGTGGTTATCTTTATTTGCCATGGTTCGCCAGCACTGCTTTGCAAGGGTTCGGTTGCTTTGAAAGGTTCTTTGGTTGCATATCAGCCCAGTGCCCAAAGGCACTGCAATACCCCTGAGAGACTGCATGCCCGCCTTCTCAAACTATACATCCTTGAAAAGCAGCTAGGGAGAAAAACCATGCAAAGTGCAAATCGACGCAAAACACATCACAGTTGAGTGCCGAAATGCTACCCAAAGTCATCCTCAAGGCTGCGTAGAAGTAAAGGCCAATAGGAACGAGCCAGTCACAAAATGCACCCCTGACGGCCAGCATCAACTTCACCACCGACTCATCGTCATACCTGCTTGAACCTCCCTGCTCAAAACCAAATGGCTCAGATGCCTCGCAGACAGTGGCCTGTTAGGGGTAGGAGATTACGGCAGCGAGCCCGGGTCCTTAAAAGTATCCCTGCAACTTGTAAGTGAGGTGCCCAAGCACTGTAGTGATTGTCGTCCAAAGACCTTTTTGCGTACCGGGTGATGAATATGTATCACGGTGGTTTGGCGCTCAGGGGTGGCTGACAATGTGGATATAGAAACCGGCAAGCCCCCTTATTTCCGAGAGCGGGGCAGACCCTGCTTGCTTTGTTGTACCGTTGGATCAATTTACGGGTATAAATGCCTTGGGTCAGGGAAAGTATTAACGCTAATAAAATAGAGCAGCATTTTGGATCCTATAAAGCTGTTGGCTTTTTTTCTCCCTTCCTTGGGCATTTTCGATCCTTAACAGCCAGATCCTAAGAGATTTAGCTTCAAGTATTTTGCCAAACCGACACCAGGCCCTTTATCAGCGTGATAAACCACCTTTACACTGCTCCTAGTGCCTCTGGAGTGTCACCGAAACAAAAAGAATTACTTATTGAACTCGAACTATTTTACGAAAGTATGTCTCTGAATAAGAAACTAATCATCTACATTTATCGGAAAGCGAGTCGAATGAACATCTAACATTCTGCACGGTGACTGTCTTCAGACATCTACCAACATGACGTATACGCAGAAACGGTGTCCCAAGTGTGGAGAGGAATGCTCCAAATGTCGCGGAACTGGAACCGTTAAGAAAGAGGCACGCTGTACGGACTGCAATGGGTCTGGGTTTCAGTCTCAAACTAAGGACAAACAATGTGAGGAGGGCTGTGATGGAGCTGGATATATTTACACTCGGTAAAATTCTGAGCTGGTGACAAAGGCAAATCTTACAGTGGAAGATGTTCAAAAAAGATCCGAGAGTGCTGCCTCTAGTCAGCTTATTTGAGCCACAATCAATCTACCTTCTACTACTGATGCCTAGCTTGCACAGAAAGGACGGTTTCTGGGTAGCAGGGCCCTGATAAGGTCCCTCGAGTACCTTAAGAATGCAACAGCTTGAATACAGAAACTGACTCTGATAGTTGGCGCTAAAGCAGGATCATAATAGGCCATGATGATGGGTTTAAGGCACACAATAGGCTGTAGTTAAATCGTCTCCTCTTCAAAAGCTCTCTCAAACCAAGATCCCCTAATCTCACTTGCAGTGCCCTTAATTCCCTCCGACTCCCCCTTATCACTGGCCTCGGTTGTATACTAACAGAACATTGTAAATTACTCTTCCAGTTGGTCTTATAGATTTCTTCCACGGGTTCATCATTGTTACCAACACTCAAGAGATGCAAAGGAGAAGGGAAAAATCATGAGTCAGAATGTGACAGATGCCAGGGGATTGGGTATAGGTCGAAGACAGAAGACCAGCAATGCGATAGCCTCCGCAATGGAACCGGCGCTATTTTCTTCCTTTGCAAAGATTGTAACAAGTGAAGGGAAAGCAACCCCCGCCATACACTCAATTATACTTGTCCAGCCCCGTGTTCCGGGCTCTTTTCGTTGCAATTGCCGAAGTCCGTTAGGCCCTAATACTAGGGTGTTAGGCTCTCTACCTTCTATAATACCGGTTTCGTCTATATTCGACTTATTTCCAGGTTGAATAGCGTTAAAAATGGATTTTGGATATCGGGCCACCAAGATTTAATTATTTCCGTAGTAGCGCCATTCATGCGGGTGTTTTCTATTCGACGGGCCTTTGGGTTCCAAGGATAGAATTTCTAGTCAAACAACGGATAACCCAGTGTTTTCCAAAACGTTTTGCTTCTCCGCCAGCCTGGAGAATTTGTTCTGCAGAATAACGCAATTCTTGGTGCGTTGGTGGAAGCCCCCAAACGGCTTGGGCAAGTACCCAATACGATAAATGATTTTCCTGCTCCGTTGAATAGTAGCCCAAAAAGCCATCACAATCCTGGAACTGTCGGAATTGCAAGAGGCGGGAGCCGGTGGTACCCGAGATCATAGCCATCAGACTCTGTTTAATACCACTTTTTAAGCACTTTATCGCGCCCAGATTATCAAGTAACAACTGGTTATACATCAGGTCCGCAAAGGCCGCTGCCGCGGCATACATAGACCTGTCGGGAGTAACTTCTCGGCCTTTGAGATGAGCCGAGCTACGACCGCTCTCGCCGCTACTTGAGCTTCTGTCATTCTTGGGTTGAATATTGAAAAAAAGCTAGACCCAAAACGAAAACACTTGCCCCTTATTTTCCTTGCCAACAAATCCATGCTGATATAGTTTCACTGGTCAAACTCACTTATGACTTTGCCTGTATCTGGTCCATCATAGTGGACACATATCCAAAATAGGACCCAAAAGAATGACTCCAAATCATGCATGAAAGAATGCTGTTTGCCAAGAAGGGCACCAATGGCCATAAAAGCGCGCGTGCCGGTCTTGCCCTTTGCTCCAGAGGTGATAAAGATGCTCTAGAGACATGTGCCAGCAAAGGTTTGCGAAAGTTGATCTTGTTGGGTTTCCAGAGTCTGAGCTATAAGTTACCTGCATTCAAAACTCGAGATTTCCGCCTTTCTTAGTACATGTGTGAATTCTGCTTGACGTATGAAGAAGTTGAACGTGAGCCAAGATGTTCCCAATTCATATGCTATAGTTTGAGATACGTTAAGATGAATGATACTTTATCTATCTGGTTGAATTATGTACGAACCTTGTGTTCTGCATCTGTCAACCGAGTCTCATTTTTGTCAATGGAGTCTTGAAACACGCGACGAAATACTGCAGTCTTTCACATCTTGCGATCAGCCTTGGTTCAGGACATAAGGACAAACTCTGTTACTGTGGTTGGATCACCACACCATACTGGATGTTAATAACCAAGAAGGTTCACCTTCACCAAACTCTTCAACAAAAACAATAAAGGTGTGCTCTCTTATCCAGTATACTTTCTGTCTTGGTACTGATTCGCAGCTTGAGTGGCAGCTTGCCTTGCTCAACAGATTTGGCAAGAGAATTGAAATCAAAAAATCACCTACACCATGTTGTGAGTTTTTGTGAGCTTCAGTCAGCCCGCACCTGCAATGGCCCGGAAAGTCTTCATTCTATTAAGCCTTTCTTGTTTATCTGAATCTGTATTAGCACGATATCTTTCCTCGGTTCACAGCACCTCCTTTGATATAAATGTGCGAGCTCGCCCCTCTCCTTTGGCGAAGAACAAGCAAAACTTCAGCTATTATGCAGCAATATTTGGGCCTTTATCCATTCTGACAAATACACACAGGTAGCATTGGGTCCGCCCCCACATCAAAGATTATACAGTTGGAAGCAAATCTGTCTTTCGTTTCCGGCACAAAAATTCAATCTTTTGAATGTTGGAGCGACAATGCTGCCTAAGCCTACATGACGAGATGGTTCAAGGCTCAAATTTGGCTGCATAGTAGCTACAAACATCCATTTTGGCTTTACCACCAGCAAAAGCATCTGAAGTGATCGTGATTGTGATCCACGAAGGTGTGCATTTATGTTGCCGTACTCGGGCGTGAGAATTTTTTCTGCGTCTTCTAAATTGGGTGCAAAACGCACCAGAGATGGAATTGCCTAAATGTACAGGAGTTTTCTACTGAATCCCATGTTCCGGCGGGGATACACCCCCAAGACGTCAAAGCTACGAAGACTAAACGCCCCACTGCAAAACTTAATTTGTAAAGTAGACTTAAAGTCGCTCGGCTAGAGGGCGACCGCGTTTGCGACAAGAACACGGCTCTAATGGGCACTATATGAGGCAGATATGGAAAAGCGATGAATTTTGACGGAAGGAAGATGGTTTTGCTCCTAACTATACATTTTACACAAAATTTCAGTGTTGAAGCATCCGGAGCTCCTCAGTTATTTGCGTTAAAACGGTTGCGGCCTGTCAAAGGCCATCTTCATCAGCCCGATGTCCTCGGAAAATACCCTGCTAACATGACTTCGACCAACCGGCTTCCTCGACTTGCTGGAATATACCACATTTGGCTTCCATCTTCGTTTGTTCGGTACCACCTGGCCCAATGGAGACCGAGGTGGCTCCAGCAGTAGTGCTCTTTCGAAGTCGATCATCATAACACCGTTGACCTCTGTGTTAAAAAGCATGTTTGCTCCCCGTACATCCATGTGTGCTACTCCCAGTTGATGAATTGCGAGCAACGACTGCATCGCCTTCCCTTTGAACTGTCCCTCCCGACTACCCACAATCTCTGTCGCGTCAAGGTCACATCCGCCCCAGGACAAGAGCGTTATGTGTACTACATAGACCCGGTGGTCATAGTAATATATCCTGTTCATCGACCGAAGGTCGACGACCCCGAGGAAGACGGGCACATGTATACCTTGGATGGGATGCAGCCGTTTGTATACCGCCGCCTCGTGCTCAAGGTCTTTGACAAATGCCTGAATCGTGCCTTTGCCGACAAAGGTATAACCATATTCAATCAGCCAGATCTTGAATAATACGCCGCGTGCACCTCCCTGCCCCAAAGGCGTGATCCCATCGTCTAGTGTCCATTTCAGCTGCTTTAGGAGAAGAGAGAGGAAATGGGCGTGGTTGATTGGGTGACGAACACAGGCGCGGCTCAAGCCATGATGGCGGTTGCTGTCAGAGTTGGGCTGTCTATGTAGCGCCACGTTGGGGCATTTCACGTCGAGGAACCCGCCCTGGACGAGCCCTAACAGGCACCTTTGTGTGCAGTAGGGCCTGTCTTGCTC